>NC_054712.1:6967591-7005669 GCF_016097555.1 Gigantopelta aegis | reverse complement strand
CATTGAATATTCGTACCTGATCGAGCTGTCCCCAGCCCACGGCACCTTCGGCGGTTTCGTGGTCAGTCAGAAATACATCCCGAGTGTCGCCCAGGTCACGTGGAACGGACTGCGGGCTCTTGCCTATGGGTTGAAGTCTGAGTTAGGTAAGGATGCTTTTTGTTCAGTAACGAAAGCGGAAGTCACTTAACCGGAACCGGAAATGATAATCGCGGCAAAGACAACTTCTACTAATTACAGACTGACTACAAATGTGGTGACAACAACAGTAGATGCTGTCAAACCTGAAACCACCACCATTAAACGACCAACTGCACCGATAAGTGTCATTTACAGGATATATCCTCTTTGGATTCTGCGCATGCCCGAGCCAGTCCGAATGAATTATAAGAAGTGGTATGACTGCGTGTACCGCAGAATTTGTATATAAAAATCAAACTAATTAAGTGTCTGTGTGTTGTTTGTTACAAAGATACTCTAACTAAAGACAATCGTATGAAAGTTTATTTTGTTTAACAACACCACTGGAGCACATTGATTAATTAATTCATCGGCTACTGGATGTCAAACATTTGGTAATTCTGATTCGTAGTCATTAGAGGAAACCCGCTACATTTTTTCTAATACAGTAAGGGATCTTTTATATGCACTTTCCCACAAACAGTTGATATTCAATTTAGTAAAAAACAAGTAGTTTGATTTGGGGTAAATGGGGTGGGGGCATGGACCCCGTGCTCTCCTCGCCACGCCACTGGATACAGGGATAATAAGGGCACTAGACTCGGTGGTGTTTAACCTGCTTGAATTAAAGCTGAGAAGTTTTGGTTCGCACTTCGGCTGCGGCTGTCGCCCGAAGCAAGTTTTACAATTTTTACGTGATACTGACTTTTATTATAAATTGTAACTTTATCTATCTGTGATATTTGTATTTTTACACACTTCTTTTCACTGTGTTTTTATTTAACTCTTGAATTGTTGTCTTGATGATGTTCATCACTTAAGCGGCACTCATATATCAGCCGGCGTCCGCGCCTCGAGTATATATAGATGCGTTATATAAAGGGGGGCGGGTGGGGGGGGGGGGGGGGGGGCGGTCGGGACCAGCGGGGAAATTAGTTTCCGGTATACTTTGTAATTCACCCGAATCATTTCGTATACCCTCGGCATAATCCCGAATGTTTTCAAATTCTTTTCAAATCACTGGCATGATTTTGCAAGTAAGATTTTGATTGGTCGATTGAACGGTCAACTGGACATGAGCTCTAACGGGGTGCTGTTAGATCTTCAGGTAATAGCAATTAACCAGTGGAGCTAATTTTAATTATATTGTGTAAATGTATGTAGTAACACGCGTTTAACACAAACTAGTGATTAAGTATTGCAAAACTAGTTACACGCGTTTAACACAAACTAGTGATTAACTATTGTAAAACTAGTTACACGCGTGTAAGACAAACTAGTGATTAAGTATTGCAAAACTAGTTACACGCGTTTAACACAAACTAGTGATTAAGTATTGTAAAACTAGTTACACGCGTTTAACACAAACTAGTGATTAAGTATTGTAAAACTAGTTACACGCGTGTAAGACAAAACGAGACTTTGTAAATTCGGCCCAGAATTTGTTGGGCCATCGCAAGACCCTTTTGTCCTTACTACGTGTAATGATTCCTGAATTCCAAATAGGAATCCAGCGTCATCGCACTTATCATGGCATGATGCATTATGACCACCAATCGATGGAGCAATAGGGAATATATCACACGATCGCACGGGTACGTCCCGCCCTTTAAAAAAGACAGAGACAGTATTGCTTGTTTCAAAACAGCTGACCTCATATATGTTGATAGTCATTTGTTAATATATATAATAGTGGGTTTTTTGTGTTGTTTTTACATTATGAAACAATGTTATAAGATGTATAAGAGAAATTATAAACTTTGAAAAAGAGTAATCGAATATGTACATTCAGGCATGTGTGCAGGAATCTATCAGAGGGGGGCAGGGCCGTAGCTAGGATTTTTTTTTTTTTTTGGGGGGGGGGGGGGGGGGGGGCAACTGAGTAGATAATAGTCTAAAACTCCTTAAACGGTTAAGAAGACAATTTTCTTTTAATTTTTTTTTTTTTTGAGGGGTCGACTGGCGAGCGAAGTTTATAGGGGGCGGGGTCGAATCATGCTCCTCCTAAAGATGTACTGAAAAAAAGGAGAAAATTTGCTTGAGCAGGGAGGGGTTTCGACCCCTGACCCCCCCCCCCCCCCCCCCCCCCCCCCCCACACAAGCGCCTGACATTGCGGATAAGCATAAAACGTGTCTACTCAGTTGAGTACAATGCGTACTGGTTGGATAGTACCAAAGAAGAGAGTTCCGTGTCAAAGTTCGAGGTGCTAAGTCAAATATTTACGGGGTAAAAGCAGCTGTGCGTGTGGTTGGTAGTAATATGTGACATTGATTATTTGTGCAAATACTATTATCCACTGACAATAAATAAATACACTTTTATTTGTTGTACAGTTGTTATGCAGTATATATCAGCGGTTGAAACTAATGTGGGGTACCCCCAAAAATGGAACTGCAATTTTCAGCAAAAATGACGGTTGCTATTATAAACATTAATTAAATCTCTTAAATAGTATGTGACCCCCCATTTTAGATTAGATTTGAGGTGCCACACTTTTTATTGCTGTACTTCCTGGGTGTGTTGATACGCTGCTTATATCAGTTTTATTAGTAAACGTTAACATTATCGGTAACAGGAATTGATTTGGTCTATTAGAACCTAGACAGTAGTAACGCCCATGTCTTCACAATTCAATTTAGTTCATTTCCATGTCAGCTTACAACACAATTTTTTTGAGAAAAAGTGAACTACATGTATATACAAATATGAAACCAAATGGCAGTACAACGTAATAGTCACTATCGGTTATTAAACAGACACCGGTATAACTATTACGTGGGGGATACAGTTAGTCTGATGATAGACGTTTTGTAACATAGAGAACATTTTATACGTTGGTAATAACTTTGATACTTGGGTTACGTAGTATATGAATTAGTTTGAAAACCGATTATTTAAAATAGTCGTATTTCTAAATGTTTCTAATACAGAATTAATTAAATTGTAGACATGGAAGTACCAAATGAAACGCACCTTCAGAATTTTATAAGAGGGGGGGGGGGGGGGGGGGGGTAGGGGGGGGGAGGACAATCCACACTATATATGTACGAGTTTATAAAATTTAATGCAGATTTAAAAAAAACAACGTTTGATGGGATCAGTCTAGGATTGATCCCAGTCCGTGGACTCATTGGGCTATTTCTTGTTCCAGCCAGTGCACAACAGGTATATGAAAGGATGTGGTATGTGCTATCCTGTCTGTGGGATGGTTCATATAAAAGATATACTTTGCTACCATAGCAGGCTTCATCTGAGAACATATGTCGGAATTATGAAATGATATTTGACATCCAATAGCCGATGATTAATAAATGTCTTCTAGTGGTGTCGTTAGACAAAACAAACTTTTATCATCTACACATTCAGGGTTTGCATTCACAGAGTAAATCCGCCAAGTCATCGATCCTAACAACGGATCAGAGTTAAAATGAGGATGATTACCTGGCAGGCACTGCAGGTTCCGTGTTATCAAGGCTCGAGTGACACTGGATATTGCTCAACTGACAGCAAGTGTAGAGCACCTCACTGTCATGTAGTCCCATACTGAATGGGAATACTGTAGCTTCACCAGTTATTTCATTACTGTCCAGGCTCGAGTGACACTGGAGATGACTCAAATACAGCAAGTGTGGAGCACCCCACTGTCATGTAGTCCCATACTGAATGGGAATACTGTAGCTTCACCAGTCATTTCATTACTGTCCAGGCTCGAGTGATACTGGACATTTCTCAACTGACAGCAAGTGTGGAGCACCACACTGTCATGTAGTCCCATACTGAATGGGAATACTGTGGCTTCACCAGTCATTTCATTACTGTCAAGGCTCGAGTGACACTGGAGATCACTCAACTGACAGCAAGTGTGGAGCACCACACTGTCATGTAGTCCCATACTGAATGGGAATACTGTGGCTTCAAGTCATTTCATTACTGTTATCTATATCTTTGTCATGTCAAAACAAAAAATGTCTTGGTTTCTGTCTTATATATATATATTTTTTTTAAAACGAAACAACCCCTCCAACACCCCCCCCCCCCAAAAAAAAAAAAAAAAAAAAAACCCAAACCCAAACAACAACCCACAACCAAGCACGAGAATATTCTCAGGTTTTACATGGATAGCCATCAGTTTTAAACGGTGAGGGTGAGTCGTACAGACAAAGCCCCGTTATTGAGAATCATTTTATCATCAATCATCCAGCAAGTCCATTTCATGGTGGATTCATTTGAGATGAGTACTGTTCCTACATAGCTGCCGGTCCAAACAATGGGAACATGTAGCACCAACAATCATCCATCCTTGCAGTGTTTTAATTATCGAGCGAATCCACTTTCGGTCCACACAGCGGATTATACTGGCAATCATCCATCACTGCAGTGTTTTTAATCATCGAGTTGGTGGATTCGCTTGAGGTACGCTACCTATATTACACCTGTTACCGAACTATGTTAAATCACATATTTGCGTGATAAAGGTCATGTGATATGCTACCTATATTACACCTGTTACCAAACTCTGTTAAATCACGTAATTTCGTGATAAATGGCATGTGATACATAAACTATATTACACCTGTTACCAAACTATGTTAAATCACGTATTTTTGTGATAAAGGTCATGTGATATGCTACCTATATTACACCTGTTACCAAACTATGTTGAATCACATTTTTGTGATCAAGGTCATGTGATATGCCACCTATATTACACCTGTTACCGAACTATGTTAAATCACATATTTGCGTGATAAAGGTCATGTGATAGGCTACCTATATTACACCTGTTACCAAACTATGTTAAATCACATATTTTCGTGATAAAGGTCATGTGATACGCTACCTATATTACACCTGTTACCAAACTATGTTAAATCACGTATCTGCGTGATAAAGGTCATGTGATATGCTACTTATATTACACCTTGATGACATCCTCTCTGATAATGGTCATGTGATACGCTACCTATATTACACCTTGATGACATCCACTCTGATAAAGGTCATGTGATACGCTACCTATATTACACCTTGATGACATCCACTCTGATAAAGGTCATGCGATACCCTACCTATATTACACCTTGATGACATCCACTCTGATAAAGGTCATGCGATAAGCTACCTATATTACACCTTGATGACATCCACGCTGATAAAGGTCATGAGATACGATACGTATATTACACCTTGATGACATCCACGCTGATAAAGGTCATGTGATACGCTACAAATATTACACCTTGACGACATCCACGCTGATAAAGATCATGTGATACGCTACCTATATTACACCTTGATGACATCCACGCTGATAAAGGTCATGTGATACGCTACCTATATTACACCTTGATGACATCCACGCTGATAAAGGTCATGTGATACGCTACCTATATTACACCTTGATGATATCCACTCTGATAAAGGTTCCTCTTCATTGAACATGTGATTCCCAACTCCATCTGCAAACAGAACAATGCATAAATTATAACTATTCCAAAACTTGACCAGGCCACAGTTCTTCACTTTTTATATTTTGTTAGCCACAAATACAAAATAAAATTGAACAAGCATCCAGAGAGTACTGCTAAATGTGCAAGTCCCATCTGGGCCCCAAATTATTTTCCTATCTCCTAAAGTCAGGGCCATAACTCTGAAAAATTGTTAAATCACCTTGAATGTTAAATTTGATCTGTAACATTGTTCATTATAAACATCCTTTCCAACCTTTTATTCCCCCCCCCCCCCCCCCCCGCATGATTTACCATCCCCGTAATATTCGTAGAAGTGTGGGTCCTCTTTGGGGTAATTGTTCCTCGAGTTATTCCCCTCCCTTCATGACTCACCGTCCCTGTAATATTTGGCGTCCACACTTCTGTAGCACTGTGGGTCTTTGTTGGGGAAATCATTCCTCCAGTTGTTTTCCTCATTGCTGGAATATCATTGCTGAATATCATCAACATATTCCTTCCTTCTCCATCTCCTCCAAACTATCCCCGTAATATTTTTTCTTTCCTTTTATTCCCCTTCCCCCCATGACTCACCATCCCCGTAATATTCCGCGTCCACGTTTTCGTAGAAGTGTGGGTCCTCGTTGGGGTAATCGTTCCTCCAGTTGTTTTCCTCGTTGCTGTCATCGTCATCGTCGCGCACCTCGTCATCGCTCCAGTCCAGTCGCTCGTCTACCACCGCATCCTCCTGCAGCGCCTCAATCCGGAGGATGTTCTCAAACAGGCGGAAGTCGACGCTGCTGCTGTTGGTGTAGTAGAGGTCATACACGTAGTCCTCGCCGCCGTGCCCGACCACCTCGCGGATCATTGACACAGAATTACACGTGAATTCGCTAAGAGACGATGGTGCCTTTAAGTTAAAAAAAAAAAAAAAAAAAAAAAGATAAAAAAGGAGTACAGAAAGATTTTGTACCAATTAACAATTAAATACCAATGGCACAAAATAACAGCGACCATATTAAGTTTGTTTGTTTTGTTTAACGACACCACTAGAGCACATTTGGTAATTCTGACATGTAGTCATCAGAGGAAACCCGCTACATTTTTTCTAATGCAGAAAGGGATATTTTATATGCATTTTCCCACAGACAGGAAAGCACAAACCACGGCCTTTGACCAGTTGTAGTGCACTGGTTGGAACGAGAAAAAACCCAATCAGTTGAATAGATCCACGGACGTAGTTTGATCCTACGATGCTAACACCTCAAGTGAGGAGGACTTAACCGACTGAGCTAAATCTCGCCGGCCCTACAACAATATTAAAGTCGCAGACCCTCGTTTGAACCAATGGAAACAAGACACTAAGTTTGGTTGATCTACAAACTCGTAAAACACATCTGGATAAAGACTCAGTTGAGTTAAACAAGAGTCACTGACGTTACACAGACACAGCAATTACCTAAAAAATAAACTAGAGAGCTCTCGTCTCCACAACCGTTGCTTCTCAGATGCACATACCGGTACATTTATAGAATTATGAATTATTTTTTTTGGTGGCATTACAAACACCAGGATAACCATGTATACACTTCGGTACAGAAATGGATATTCTAAACAATAAACTGTAACTTGTAAGTAATGTCTGATATTAATGATAAAAAACGGCTTTAATAGTGTGGGTGGGTGTAATCTGGGGAAAACATGTCCGCGATTGATCCTAAGACCCATCACACTTTGGGAGAGTGCTCTAAACTGTTGAAAAGTCCTGGAAAATTCATTGAGATTCTGCACTACAAAAACAGATGCCAGATTACATGGAACATTTTGTTTTCAAAATCTTGATTAGCGATATTTCTAGTCAATTAAAAGTTGAATACTCAGATTAGCAACTATTTGTTTAATCTTTGAGAAATGTGCAGTGATCTTTGTAACTTGCGTAGTGAATCGTGAAGCAATACTGAACAAAATGTTACCTGGATTAAAGAAATAAGGTTGGAGGAACACAAAATTTGTTCGTAATGTCCCAGACACTTTCAAAGGAACTTTTTTGGGAGAGGAAAGTAGGGAGATTCAAAATTGCAACCCACTTGCATTATCATTTATGGAATTTAATCAAATGCTAATAATCTAGCAAATTAGAGGGCAAAGCCATTCGGCCTAGACTGATACAGATTTCCGAGGCCATTACGACCAGAAGGCAGGGCAACCTGGCAAACTTCAACAAGTATCGGGACCAATTAGTAACATGCACAATATGGCACGGCCAGTTTGGCTGTGAGACTGTTTAATTTTCAGGGCACGGGGGCGTATGTTTAGGGCACTGCAGCAATTTTCTGCACAGCCACTGTTAAATTCGAACTCTGCATCCATATTCAAAATGTGTGGCAATCTTTCTCAGCTTACCTGTACATTATTATTGTTGTTGTTGTTGTTGTTGTTGTTAACAGCTGGTGAACAATCTACCACATTCTCCTTTTCCACATCGTACAAACAAAAGACCTTATCGGAACTCTGCAGTGACGATAGACTTTCTACCAAAACCTTATCAAGTTCATGGGAACTTGACGATCTGCTCTTGTCATCCGAGCTTGCACCACAAGTTAGAGACGTCGTTCCTTCCACACCGGGTGGGGAGTTACATGTACAGGTCGAACCGGACAGAGTTACCTGCTCTTTACAGCACTCTCCAGACAGTCTGTGCACACAAATTTTCTCATGGTTTATGTTTTTAGTACATTCACTATGTAATGTACATGCAGAACATGGATGTCCTTTACAGTTACCATGGTGACCATGTTTTTCGGGGTCAGAAAGTAATGGTGCTGAATGGGTGCAACCAGCGGTGTGAATTTTGTTTACTTCATGGCAAGCACATTCATCTGACTTAGAATGTGTCTGAACCTGGCATCCATTTGTACAGACCTTGGTAGCATCACTGACTTTCGTACAACTGTTCTCTGTTACCACGTCAGTTGTATTAACCGTGTCAACATCACCAGTTCCGGCTTTCGTACTACTGCCCTCTGTTACGACGTCCGTGGTACGAACCTTGGTGGCATCAACAGTCTCAGTTTTCGTACCACAGTCGTTTCCTATGACGTCGGGTGGATTTGATGTGTGGCTGTCTGCCGTAGCTGCATCCAAGTCATCAAGTCCCTGAGTCCTGTAACTGTTGAGAATCTTGTAACGGTTGGATCGGGAAACCACCTAATGTAGGTGTCGGTTTCTTGCAGTGACATTTCCACCATAACCATGGTGCTTGTACTCCTTTTCCAATTTCTCTTTGCGAATTGCATCACGTATGTGTTTGGATATTGTCACATCCTACAAAAAAAAACACTAAAAATTAAAGACTTGTAATTAAATAAACAAGACTTAAAACTACACAATAAATTATTTATTCCAGTCATGTCTGCTAACATTTGTATCACGTACGTGTTTAGATATGGTCACGTCCTACAAAGAAAAAACTAAAAATTAAAGACTTGTAATTGATAAACAAGACTTAAAACTACACAATAAATTATTTATTCCAGTCATGTCTGCTAACATTTGCATCACGTACGTGTTTAGATATGGTCACGTTGTACAAAGAAAAAAACTAAAAATTAAAGACTTGTAATTTTTTATTTTATTATTATTATTAATTTTTTTTTTTTTATAATTTATTGCCCCAGAAATATGTTATGATAGTATCAGAGTTGGGGCCCTGATTTCACTACCTTGCAAAGTACATGGCAAACAATATACTAATATATAAGAAAGGAGCAGTAACAAAAGGGGAAATAAAAAGAAGATTGAAAAGAGAAAACTTAAAATGAAGTTATTGATATACTTCCAAACTGGCGTCATACTTAAAATTATACACATAACAAAAGTATTAAGTGTCTCAGTTGTGGCCTTCTAGAACTTTTAACCATGGTCCCCAATTCTCGATGAATTCTGTATGTAAAAAGTTTTTATAATATATGTATTTTTCTATTTGTAACTTATCTTTAATAAAATTGTTGATACCAGTTTCATTTAGTGTACTCTTTTGTAATTTTGATTTGTATATGTAATATTTTATGTTAACAATTAACCAGTTTACTATTTATAATTCCAAATAAAACTGTGTTCCTATTCAACTGGGTATAATCACCTTTTTGTAATAACCATTTTTCTATAATACCCCAGAGTTTAACGACTTTAGGACAGTCATAAAATAGATGCTACAGTGTTTCTGGTTCATGTGAACAAAAGTTACATATACTAGAATCATCAGTTTTATTTTATATAAAAAGGTATTTGTTGGTATAATTCTATGTAAAATCTGGTATTGAAACCACAACAGCGTTGGGTCTTTTAAAGAGCAAAATGGTAAACTATAATATTTCGCCCATAATGAAGAGGTAAAATCACACCCTTCCGCTGAATATTTCATTTGTTATGTAGGAACTATAGATGATTTATTTAGTAGTTTGTAAAAGATTTTACTTCCCAATTGGTCTTTTAGAAAGAATTTAATTTTCGATGGAAATATTGGATTTTTGCCTAAATTGAATGTTTGGTTATTTGTATTTATTTTATCACGCATAAAGGATTTGACAGCCGTTAATAACGAGGTATATTCTAAAAAAATTGACCTTATGTTATATTTTGCTTTGAAGGTATCAAAGTTCATGTATCGTCCTTCGTGATCTAATAAATCTTGTATAAACAATATACCTTTTTCAATGTAGTGTTTATAAAATATAGTTTTTTTTTGTCTATTAATATGTTATTATTATACCAAATATTAGAACTTAAATCATCATTATTAAAGCCGCGTTTTTGTTGATGTATTAGGCAGCTATTTAATACATCTTTCCAAAACAAATTACAGTATGTATATATGTTCCTTTTCTTAATTTGAATAAAATTATCCCCATATATTATTAACTGTTTAGTTGTTAAGCCTGTTACAGATTGAAAAACAGTTGTCCAATTGGATCATGATAGAAATACTCTTCTTATCCAAGTCAATTTCAGTGCTGTTGTAAAATTTACAACGTGTAGCATTTTAATACCCCCAAACTGGTAATCTTGTATTAAAACTTCACGTTTGGTTTTATCTGGTTTATTTTGCGATATAAAATTAAAAATGATTTTGTTTATTTCTTTTAACAATTTTAGTAATGGATTTGGTAATGAAATTAATAAATGTTTTATTTTGGAAATAATGAGAGTTTTTACAACAATAATTCTGCCCATAACTGTAAGTTTTCTCGTTAACCACTGTTTTATAGTGTTTTTTATTTCAAGTATTTTTGGTTCAATATTTTGCAAAATCGTTTCGTCTAAGTTAAGCGAAAATTTTACACCTAATAAAGTGAAGTGTTCTTCTCCCCATTGTAGCTTCTACTTTGCTGGATGGAAAACCTCCTTTGAATTTTTTTACTTCCTATCCATATAATTTGAGACTTAGAATAGTTTATTTTCAAGCCAGAAATGTCTGCATATATATCTAATATTTTTAATGTACTGTCCAGGGATTCAGGTGATCCATCTAAAATAAAGGTTGTATCATCTGCATATTGAGATAGAATATTACTTTCCCCATCTATATCTATACCTTTAACGTCTTTAGAGTTTCTAATTAGTATTGCTAATATTTCGGAGCATATTATGAAGATATAAGGGGATAGCGGATCACCTTGTCTACATCCTCTTTCTAGATTAAAACTCTGTGATAAAAATCCATTTTGTAATATTCTGGACACTGAGTTATTATAAAAAGTTTTTATCCAACTTTTTATTGAAGATTTAAAGTTAAAGATATCTAAAGATTGTTCAATAAAACGCCAGGAGACTGAACCAAAAGCTTTCTCGAAATCCACTAATACTAACATCCCTGGTATTTTATGGTATTCAGTATATTGCATTATATCATAAATTAATCGTATATTTTCACCTATAAACCTGCCTTTAATAAAACCAGTTTGATCGTTTGTTATAATTTTATCTAATACTTTTTTCAATCTATTCGCAATGCACCCAGAAGCAATTTTATATATACAATTTAGCAAAGTAATAGGTCGCCAGTTTAAAGACTTGTAATTGATAAACAAGACTTAGAAAGTTCTACACAATAAATTATTTATCCCAGTCATGTCTGCTAACAGACTGGTCTAATTAATTTAGCTTTGGGAACATGGTAGAAAAATGATCACCATGGTCCCATGTACGATGGGATTGGAAAACTAGCGCAAGTAAATCATACTTGGAATAGCTTTCAGGCCACTAAATGTACACAAATGTTAAATTAATTTATCAGAACAAATATAATTATATATATGTATGTATGTATGTATGTATGTACGTATGTATGTATGCAGGGGTTCAAAAATCCCATTGCCCGACACCCGTGCCAAGTGGAATTTTCATGCCGGGCAAGTAACAATCTAATTAAAATTAGCTCCACTATTACATGTGGATCTAACACCAGCCAGTTGGAGCTCATGTCCACCAATCAAAACCTTACTTGCAGAATCCTGCCAGTGATTTTAAAAATAATTTGAAAACATTCCGAATTATCCTGAGGGTATACGACATGTTTCGTGTGAATTATGAATGCCTTAAAACATGTTTTATTTTATAAAATAAATAATTTGTAATGTTAAACTGAAGACTGATTTTATTGGGTTTTTTTTTATAAATAAATAAATAATTTTTAATGTAAAATTGAAGACTGATAACCCACCCCGTACGTATTGGTATGGTTCACTGTACTGCGGCCACTAAAATAGACTCGCCTGATATTTTTAGAATTTGTATGCCCCCAAATAACGTTATAAAAGGCGAAGTGTTATTGGTCAATATTTAAATTATTATTTACAGACGAAATGTTACTTGGACATTGGGGACTACGCAGTGTTGTTAGTTTTAAATCACTGGCAGGATTCTGCAAGTAATGTTTTGATTGGTGGACATGAGCTCCAACTGGCTGGTGTTAGATCCACATGTAATAGTGGAGCTAATTTTAATTAGATTGGGCAAGTACTTATGTTAACTGCATATGCCCGATGACAAAGTGACTAATTAACACCTAAAACCTTGTCTATTTTTTGTTACAAATCCTGGTAAAACCTTTGGACAGAGTTCCGATCGTGCGAACATTTACATAGCTCTATAAGGAGAACTAACCCTAACCCTAAATGCTGGAATGATCGGAACTCTTGCCAATGTGTTGACACACCAAAATGGAAAACAATGTGTTGAAAAGTTCGATAACAACTTTAGAGTTATTCCCTTTTTACTATCGACTAAGATCGGTAATTTCCGCCACTGAATGTTCGAATGAATTCATACAAGTAATCGGTTCGATGATCTTCAAACTTAGAAATAACATCCAATACGCTTTACAGCGTATATAAAAATAAAGTATACATACATGTACCTTGTGTGTGCAATCATAATGTTTAATCCTTGCAAACATGGTAAATGAGGTGGGATACAGTTTAAAATTGTCATATTCAAATTAAATTGGACGTTAACGTGGTTCTGGAATCTGCTCTTTGCAAATGAACGGGAGCGTAAAGCAAGTTTATAATTTCAGAGTTCACTTGACCAGAGCCTAAATATTATGAACTGTATTCTTATAAAAGTTGCAAGACATTTTAGTTTAGATATAATAATTTTTTTAGCAGAACATACTTAATTTTTTCCCCAGTACTTTACAAATGTAAATCTACGTCTGTGTAAAATGAACGGGTAAGGTAAGTTATATTTCATTAGTCCTACGTTATAATCGTGATGGTGTGATGCCCTCTAAGCATACATGATTTTTTTCTTCTGCTTTATTAATAGTTTTTAACAAATAAATTATGCTTAATAAGTTAAAAATACAAGACTGCAATCGATGTACACCCGGGGAGGCTGTTGTTTACCAAGCCTACACTATTTAAAAACATTTGAAAAGTTACGGAGCTGATGTTTACTGAGCCCAGCCACGGCTGTTTGCGAGAGACTTCTCAGCTATTAACAGGGTAAAAACATCCCAGAAAAGTGTTTTGGGGCACAAAATGTTGAATAATATACACACAACAAATAATGACACATGGGAACAAAATCCCTAAACATTTTTGAACCAATGCCAGCCATAAAGAATGGCTCACGAGTGGAAAGGGATCTCACAACATCTACGCCCATACATGTGGTCACTAAGGCATACATCGACACTATAATTATATTTAGATGAATAAGTGGAAAGGGGTCTCACAACATCTACGCCCATACAAGTGGTCACTAAGGCATACATCGACACAATAATTATATTTAGATGAACAAGTAGAAAGGGGTCTCACAACATCTACGCCCATACAAGTGGTCACTAAGGCATACATCGACACTATAATTATATTTAGATGAACAAGTGGAAAGGGATCTCACAACATCTACGCCCATACAAGTGGTCACTAAGGCATACATCGACACAATAATTATATTTAGATGAAACAAGTGGAAAGGGGTCTCACTACATCTACGCTCATACAAGTGGTCACTAAGGCATACATAGACACAATAATTATATTTAGATGAATAAGTGGAAAGGGGTCTCACTACATCTACGCTCATACAAGTGGTCACTAAGGCATACATAGACACAATAATTATATTTAGATGAACAAGTGGAAAGGGGATCTCACAACATCTACGCTGCATACAAGTGGTCACTAAGGCATACATCGACACAATAATTATATTTAGATGAACAAGTGGAAAGGGATCTCACAACATCTATGCTCATACAAGTGGTCACTAAGGCATACATCGACACTATAATTATATTTAGATGAACAAGTGGAAAGGGATCTCACAACATCTACGCTCATACAAGTGGTCACTAAGGCATACATCGACACAATAATTATATTTAGATGAACAAGTGGACACTACCAAACAAATAACAAAGTTTAAATCAACAAATGGGACACTATTTAAAAAAATAAAGTTTAAATCAACAAATAGAGAAGAGAGTTGATACTACTGGACAGACATATTACATTTAGTACTTCCTAGGTAAGTGTTGTAACCTACTGGTAAAATTCTTTATTTGTGCAATTAAACCAATTACTTTCAAGATTATTACACTATTAAAGGCACACTGTCACAGATTTAAGGACCATATTTCTCTAAAAATAGATAATAAATAAAAAATTACATTAATTGTTGGAAACCAAATCTAGCTATCGCATCACCGTAACTGAACCATGATGGAGTGAAATCCATGTCAACCCTCTCGGCAATTTTAGTTTTTGAATTATGGACCATTGCCATAATTCAATTATTTTTTACAAAATATCATTAATAAATGGAGTATGGTGGTTATGAACATGGTTGATAAAGTACATTTAGGGACAAATAAAATAATTTTTGTTCAGGTAATACTTTGTTAGACCAGTAAATAGGTCAGTGGTCTGTGACAATATGCCTTTAAATTAAATAGGAGTAACACAATTGGTTTACCTTAAGAAGTATGGGCAAGTGCAAAAATATATGGGGCAAGTGAATATCTGATTGGACTTGCCCTGTGGCAAGTATTTTTTTTTGAATTTTTTTGGAACCCCTGGTATGTATGTATGTATATAATATATATATATATATTATAATAATATATATATATATGAAAAAAAGTGGGAATATTCAGTGCTACTTTCATTTGGGAAGGGGACTATGTTCGGACCCACAGAACACCTGGAATAAATCCTTCTTACTACCCAATGGAAGGTTGTAACAGGTCAGGTCAGGTCAGAGAGTTTAATGTGCACATTCAGAGCAAGCTGTTGTAGCGCACGCCTGTCCTGTGTGTGCGCAGGTGTTGGCCTCAGCCAGTTTCTCCCGTCCAGGACAGGAAAGAGGGTGGGGAGGGTGAAGCGGAGACCACCTGCAATGTCAGGTGGAAGGGAGCACCTGCAGTCCGACCACAATCGGTAACAAGCGGAGGGGTGGTTTGGTGCTATGGCATTAAATGTGTTGGGTCACAACATGTAAGTTTAATGTCATGACTCATGACTGGACTCGGGACTAATTGAACTAAAGTCCGAACCAAATTGTTAACAACTACAATAAATTACTCTCTCCTACCTTTAGTAATTACTGTTATATTTCCCCCAGGAAGTTTAGTAAGTCCTGACACAACTTGTGAAAAAACCATTACAGTGACACAGATTCCACATATGAACAGTGACTGTAAACTACATGTCAAAGTCAGCCAGTATCGACTTTGCTGAGATAGCATAGGACAAGCGAATACATTCATGGCATTCATTTATTCACATGCTTCCGCATACCACGAAGGTTTCAAGCATGTCTGTCCGGGGTTGAGTTCTGGATAGCCAGAAGTCTACTCCGGACAGAAAATTTAACGGTATAATTTTGAATTTTACTCAAAAATTAAAAATATATATAGGGGGACAAATTTAACTATATTTAAAATAATAAACATTTTTTGAAGGTGTAGCCATTTTTAAATGGGCGTTCTAAATTAAAATATACAACAAACTCTAAGCCCTATCTGGAACGAAGTTGGAGGTTGTTTAATTGAAGGTTGTCACAGGAGGTTGATATTAAATATAATACTACGTTCAAAATACATGTATGCATTTTTCTGCCATCTGCCATTTGGGGTTTTTTTTGATGGAATACTCTTCAAGAGGGGTGAAAGCCTCCAAAGTATGTGACATAATTAATATAAAATCAATGATCTCTAGTGGTATCATTAAAAAAAAAAAAAAAAAAAAAATAATATGACGTCATCATGTTTGCTTTTATATCAAAACACGTTATGACATTGTTAGATTAAGTCATATCCCTTTCACCCCTCTTGGAGAATATTCCATAAAATGTCAAATGGCAGCCGGCACAAAATTACATGCTTTTTGCCCTATGCGATCTCAGCGAAGTCGATATAGGTGACATGGTTATCATCTAGTATGTGGAATCTGTGTCATTATAATGTTTTTTTCAAGATTTCTGTGAATGCCAGACAACTCGGCCCGGAGGACAACTCGGCCCAGACAACTCGGCCCACGTCGAGACAACTCGGCCCATAGTTCTGAGACAACCTGGCCCACCGCGAGACAACTCGGCCCGGAGTCCAGAGACAACTTGTTGGACAAGGTTGTTTTTTTAAATTAAAGTATTCTCACTGAAATAAAAGAATGTGTTTTTTTGTTGTTAGTATAGATTCGTCCCACCTTAACCTAAACGTCCCGAAACGATTTTGAGACAGGTATTTATATTTTAGGGGATTATATAATCACCTTTTTGTAATAACCATTTTTCTATAATACCCCAGAGTTTAACGACTTTAGGACAGTCATAAAATAGATGCTACAGTGTTTTCGGGTTCATGTGAACAAAAGTTACATATACTAGAATCATCAGTTTTATTTTATATAAAAAGGTATTTGTTGGTATAATTCTATGTAAAATCTGGTATTGAAACCACAACAGCGTTGGGTCTTTTAAAGAGCAAAATGGTAAACTATAATATTTCGCCCATAATGAAGAGGTAAAATCACACCCTTCCGCTGAATATTTCATTTGTTATGTAGGAACTATAGATGATTTATTTAGTAGTTTGTAAAAGATTTTACTTCCCAATTGGTCTTTTAGAAAGAATTTAATTTTCGATGGAAATATTGGGATTTTTGCCTAAATTGAATGTTTGGTTATTTGTATTTATTTTATCACGCATAAAGGATTTGACAGCCGTTAATAACGAGGTATATTCTAAAAAAATTGACCTTATGTTATATTTTGCTTTGAAGGTATCAAAGTTCATGTATCGTCCTTCGTGATCTAATAAATCTTGTATAAACACTATACCTTTTTTCAATGTAGTGTTTATAAAATATAGTTTTTTTTTTGTCTATTAATATGTTATTTATTATACCAAATATTAGAACTTAAATCATCATTATTAAAGCCGCGTTTTTGTTGATGTATTAGGCAGCTATTTAATACATCTTTCCAAAACAAATTACAGTATGTATATATGTTCCTTTTCTTAATTTGAATAAAATTATCCCCATATATTATTAACTGTTTAGTTGTTAAGCCTGTTACAGATTGAAAAACAGTTGTCCAATTGGATCATGATAGAAATACTCTTCTTATCCAAGTCAATTTCAGTGCTGTTGTAAAATTTACAACGTGTAGCATTTTAATACCCCCAAACTGGTAATCTTGTATTAAAACTTCACGTTTGGTTTTATCTGGTTTATTTTGCGATATAAAATTAAAAATGATTTTGTTTATTTCTTTTAACAATTTTAGTAATGGATTTGGTAATGAAATTAATAAATGTTTTATTTTGGAAATAATGAGAGTTTTTACAACAATAATTCTGCCCATAACTGTAAGTTTTCTCGTTAACCACTGTTTTATAGTGTTTTTTATTTCAAGTATTTTTGGTTCAATATTTTGCAAAATCGTTTCGTCTAAGTTAAGCGAAAATTTTACACCTAATAAAGTGAAGTGTTCTTCTCCCCATTGTAGCTTCTACTTTGCTGGATGGAAAACCTCCTTTGAATTTTTTTACTTCCCTATCCATATAATTTGAGACTTAGAATAGTTTATTTTCAAGCCAGAAATGTCTGCATATATATCTAATATTTTTAATGTACTGTCCAGGGATTCAGGTGATCCATCTAAAATAAAGGTTGTATCATCTGCATATTGAGATAGAATATTACTTTCCCCATCTATATCTATACCTTTAACGTCTTTAGAGTTTCTAATTAGTATTGCTAATATTTCGGAGCATATTATGAAGATATAAGGGGATAGCGGATCACCTTGTCTACATCCTCTTTCTAGATTAAAACTCTGTGATAAAAATCCATTTTGTAATATTCTGGACACTGAGTTATTATAAAAGTTTTTATCCAACTTTTTATTGAAGATTTAAAGTTAAAGATATCTAAAGATTGTTCAATAAAACGCCAGGAGACTGAACCAAAAGCTTTCTCGAAATCCACTAATACTAACATCCCTGGTATTTTATGGTATTCAGTATATTGCATTATATCATAAATTAATCGTATATTTTCACCTATAAACCTGCCTTTAATAAAACCAGTTTGATCGTTTGTTATAATTTTATCTAATACTTTTTTCAATCTATTCGCAATGCACCCAGAAGCAATTTTATATATACAATTTAGCAAAGTAATAGGTCGCCAGTTTAAAGACTTGTAATTGATAAACAAGACTTAGAAAGTTCTACACAATAAATTATTTATCCCAGTCATGTCTGCTAACAGACTGGTCTAATTAATTTAGCTTTGGGAACATGGTAGAAAAATGATCACCATGGTCCCATGTACGATGGGATTGGAAAACTAGCGCAAGTAAATCATACTTGGAATAGCTTTCAGGCCACTAAATGTACACAAATGTTAAATTAATTTTATCAGAACAAATATAATTATATATATGTATGTATGTATGTATGTATGTACGTATGTATGTATGCAGGGGTTCAAAAATCCCATTGCCCGACACCCGTGCCAAGTGGAATTTTCATGCCGGGCAAGTAACAATCTAATTAAAATTAGCTCCACTATTACATGTGGATCTAACACCAGCCAGTTGGAGCTCATGTCCACCAATCAAAACCTTACTTGCAGAATCCTGCCAGTGATTTAAAAATAATTTGAAAACATTCCGAATTATCCTGAGGGTATACGACATGTTTCGTGTGAATTATGAATGCCTTAAAACATGTTTTATTTTATAAAATAAATAATTTGTAATGTTAAACTGAAGACTGATTTTATTGGGGTTTTTTTTATAAATAAATAAATAATTTTTAATGTAAAATTGAAGACTGATAACCCACCCCGTACGTATTGGTATGGTTCACTGTACTGCGGCCACTAAAATAGACTCGCCTGATATTTTTAGAATTTGTATGCCCCCAAATAACGTTATAAAAGGCGAAGTGTTATTGGTCAATATTTAAATTATTATTTACAGACGAAATGTTACTTGGACATTGGGGACTACGCAGTGTTGTTAGTTTTAAATCACTGGCAGGATTCTGCAAGTAATGTTTTGATTGGTGGACATGAGCTCCAACTGGCTGGTGTTAGATCCACATGTAATAGTGGAGCTAATTTTAATTAGATTGGGCAAGTACTTATGTTAACTGCATATGCCCGATGACAAGTGACTAATTAACACCTAAAACCTTGTCTATTTTTTGTTACAAATCCTGGTAAAACCTTTGGACAGAGTTCCGATCGTGCGAACATTTACATAGCTCTATAAGGAGAACTAACCCTAACCCTAAATGCTGGAATGATCGGAACTCTTGCCAATGTGTTGACACACCAAAATGGAAAACAATGTGTTGAAAAGTTCGATAACAACTTTAGAGTTATTCCCTTTTTACTATCGACTAAGATCGGTAATTTCCGCCACTGAATGTTCGAATGAATTCATACAAGTAATCGGTTCGATGATCTTCAAACTTAGAAATAACATCCAATACGCTTTACAGCGTATATAAAAATAAAGTATACATACATGTACCTTGTGTGTGCAATCATAATGTTTAATCCTTGCAAACATGGTAAATGAGGTGGGATACAGTTTAAAATTGTCATATTCAAATTAAATTGGACGTTAACGTGGTTCTGGAATCTGCTCTTTGCAAATGAACGGGAGCGTAAAGCAAGTTTATAATTTCAGAGTTCACTTGACCAGAGCCTAAATATTATGAACTGTATTCTTATAAAAGTTGCAAGACATTTTAGTTTAGATATAATAATTTTTTTAGCAGAACATACTTAATTTTTTCCCCAGTACTTTACAAATGTAAATCTACGTCTGTGTAAAATGAACGGGTAAGGTAAGTTATATTTCATTAGTCCTACGTCATAATCGTGATGGTGTGATGCCCTCTAAGCATACATGATTTTTTTCTTCTGCTTTATTAATAGTTTTTAACAAATAAATTATGCTTAATAAGTTAAAAATACAAGACTGCAATCGATGTACACCCGGGGAGGCTGTTGTTTACCAAGCCTACACTATTTAAAAACATTTGAAAAGTTACGGAGCTGATGTTTACTGAGCCCAGCCACGGCTGTTTGCGAGAGACTTCTCAGCTATTAACAGGGTAAAAACATCCCAGAAAAGTGTTTTGGGGCACAAAATGTTGAATAATATACACACAATAATGACACATGGGCCAAAATCCCTAAACATTTTTGAACCAATGCCAGCCATAAAGAATGGCTCACGAGTGGAAAGGGATCTCACAACATCTACGCCCATACATGTGGTCACTAAGGCATACATCGACACTATAATTATATTTAGATGAATAAGTGGAAAGGGGTCTCACAACATCTACGCCCATACAAGTGGTCACTAAGGCATACATCGACACAATAATTATATTTAGATGAACAAGTAGAAAGGGGTCTCACAACATCTACGCCCATACAAGTGGTCACTAAGGCATACATCGACACTATAATTATATTTAGATGAACAAGTGGAAAGGGATCTCACAACATCTACGCCCATACAAGTGGTCACTAAGGCATACATCGACACAATAATTATATTTAGATGAACAAGTGGAAAGGGGTCTCACTACATCTACGCTCATACAAGTGGTCACTAAGGCATACATAGACACAATAATTATATTTAGATGAATAAGTGGAAAGGGGTCTCACTACATCTACGCTCATACAAGTGGTCACTAAGGCATACATAGACACAATAATTATATTTAGATGAACAAGTGGAAAGGGATCTCACAACATCTACGCTCATACAAGTGGTCACTAAGGCATACATCGACACAATAATTATATTTAGATGAACAAGTGGAAAGGGATCTCACAACATCTATGCTCATACAAGTGGTCACTAAGGCATACATCGACACTATAATTATATTTAGATGAACAAGTGGAAAGGGATCTCACAACATCTACGCTCATACAAGTGGTCACTAAGGCATACATCGACACAATAATTATATTTAGATGAACAAGTGGACACTACCAAACAAATAACAAAGTTTAAATCAACAAATGGACACTATTTAAAAAATAAAGTTTAAATCAACAAATAGAGAAGAGAGTTGATACTACTGGACAGACATATACATTTAGTACTTCCTAGGTAAGTGTTGTAACCTACTGGTAAAATTCTTTATTTGTGCAATTAAACCAATTACTTTCAAGATTATTACACTATTAAAGGCACACTGTCACAGATTTAAGGACCATATTTCTCTAAAAATAGATAATAAATAAAAATTACATTAATTGTTGGAAACCAAATCTAGCTATCGCATCACCGTAACTGAACCATGATGGAGTGAAATCCATGTCAACCCTCTCGGCAATTTTAGTTTTTGAATTATGGACCATTGCCATAATTCAATTATTTTTTACAAAATATCATTAATAAATGGAGTATGGTGGTTATGAACATGGTTGATAAAGTACATTTAGGGACAAATAAAATAATTTTTGTTCAGGTAATACTTTGTTAGACCAGTAAATAGGTCAGTGGTCTGTGACAATATGCCTTTAAATTAAATAGGAGTAACACAATTGGTTACCTTAAGAAGTATGGGCAAGTGCAAAAATATATGGGGCAAGTGAATATCTGATTGGGACTTGCCCTGTGGCAAGTATTTTTTTTGAATTTTTTTGAACCCCTGGTATGTATGTATGTATATAATATATATATATATATTATAATAATATATATATATATGAAAAAAAGTGGGAATATTCAGTGCTACTTTCATTTGGGAAGGGGACTATGTTCGGACCCACAGAACACCTGGATAAATCCTTCTTACTACCCAATGGAATGTTAACAGGTCAGGTCAGGTCAGAGAGTTTAATGTGCACATTCAGAGCAAGCTGTTGTAGCGCACGCCTGTCCTGGGTGTGCGCAGGTGTTGGCCTCAGCCAGTTTCTCCGTCCAGGACAGGAAAGAGGTGGGGAGGGTGAAGCGGAGACCACCTGCAATGTCAGGTGGAAGGGAGCACCTGCAGTCCGACCACAATCGGTAACAAGCGGAGGGGTGGTTTGGTGCTATGGCATTAATGTTAACAACATGTAAGTTTAATGTCATGACTCATGACTGGACTCGGGACTAATTGAACTAAAGTCCGAACCAAATTGTTAACAACTACAATAAATTACTCTCCTACCTTTAATTACTGTTATATTTCCCCCAAATTTTGTCCTGACACAACTTGTGAAAAAACCATTACAGTGACACAGATTCCACATATGAGACTGTAACAATGTCGCCAGTATCGACTTTGCTGAGATAGCATAGGACAAAATACATTCATTCATTTATTCACATGCTTCCCATACCACGAAGGTTTCAAGCATGTCTGTCCCGGGGTTGAGTTCTGGATAGCCAGAAGTCTACTCCGGGACAGAAAATTTAACGGTATAATTTTGAATTTTACTCAAAAATTAAAAATATATATAGGGGGACAAATTTAACTATATTTAAAATAATAAACATTTTTGAAGGTGTAGCCATTTTAAATGGGTGTTCTAAATTAAAATAATACAACAAACTCTAAGCCCTATCTGGAACGAAGTTGGAGGTTGTTAATTGAAGGTTGTCACAGGAGGTTGATATTAAAATATAATACTAACGGCAAAATACATGTATGCATTTTTCTGCCATCTGCCATTTGGGGTTTTTTTATGGAATACTCTTCAAGAGGGGTGAAAGCCTCCAAAGTATGTGACATAATTAATATAAAATCAATGATCTCTAGTGGTATCATTAAAAAAAAAAAAAAAAAAAAAATAATATGACGTCATCATGTTTGCTTTTATATCAAAACACGTTATGACATTGTTAGATTAAGTCATATCCTTTCACCCCTCTTGGAGAATATTCCATAAAATGTCAAAATGGCAGCCGGCACAAAATTACATGCTTTTTGCCCTATGCGATCTCAGCGAAGTCGATATAGGTGACATGGTTATCATCTAGTATGTGGAATCTGTGTCATTATAATGTTTTTTTCAAGATTTCTGTGAATGCCAGACAACTCGGCCCGGAGGACAACTCGGCCCAGACAACTCGGCCCACGTCGAGACAACTCGGCCCATAGTTCTGAGACAACCTGGCCCACCGCGAGACAACTCGGCCCGGAGTCCAGAGACAACTTGTTGGACAAGTGTTGTTTTTTTAAATTAAAGTATTCTCACTGAAATAAAAGAATGTGTTTTTGTTAGTATAGAATTCGTCCCACCTTAACCTAAACGTCCCGAAACGATTTTGAGACAGGTATTTATATTTTAGGGGATTAAACATTTAAAATACATTTCTTGAATTTGTAGCAGACTTTGAGACACGTGACTATGCGAATATGTGGATCTTTAAACTTATGTTTATATTTGTTATGCCGGTTTGTCTCGGAGAGGAAGATGCGACGGCGACAGAGGAAGGCCTTTAGGAATCTACAGGGGAAAATTTTCGAACTGTGGGGACGCTACACAGATGGTGACGTGTCCACTTCTAGATTCCTGTCGGCCTGTGGAAAGCTCTACGCCCCTCTTGCGCACTGACTTTTATCTTTTGCTGGACAAAATGTGGGTAAAATCTAATGAAAAATAAAGGTAGGACTCCTAGTAGTAGGAGAGCAATTTTTCCTAGTTGTTAACATTTTGGTTCGGACAGTAAAGGTCTGTGGCATCAGATTTAGGGGTAAATGTGTATTTTAGACCCAGTAACTGGTGATTATTTGGTGTTGTATTTCCTGGATCTATTATGTAGAGTCCACTCCAGCTCTCCCCTACAACATATAAACACAGGGGAGGGCTAGAGGTGACTCGACTTATCGGGCCATTAGAAACATTGCACTCTTTGAACTTGAAGTCTTTCCTGTTTATAATTTATTGGATGGTCTTTTACTTTTGTTCACTAGAATGCAATTTGAATGGATCCATTTTACGTCCACATTGTTTAAACAATTTTACGTTAGCTGATTACAACCTACCGTATACGCAAAAATGTTCGCGAATAAAATATACCGCGAAAATCGCAAACACGTTGACAGAACCGCGAATTTAATTACGAGCAAAGTTATTTCCGATTTGGTATAATTTTTATGGATACAAAAAAACAAGAAGTCAGATGTGCCTGTTAAATTTATACCGAATTTTGTATGCACTTTGTCTTTACCACCTAATTATCCACAAGGTCACGTGGTTCTGTAAACCTGCATGGTCACATGAATTTGGTCGAAATGACACACAGTTGGGTGTAAGTCTGTTGTTACGTAATCTCAGTTTTGTTTGTTTTCTTTGTAACCTTGAATGGAAGTTTGTGGGTACCATCAATAATTAAAAGTTATTTCTTCTGATATTTGCGGTTTTTAATTTTCTGTATCCCATGTGCATGTTCCATCGATAACATGTCTACATACATACAACACTGACGTCTCGCTGACAGCATGGTAATATGTCCAAGTGTGTGCGTGAATTCGTCATTTAAAAGTTTGGCAAATGAAATATGGGTAATTTTGATTTTATTATCTGGAGACACAATCGCGAAAATAATTCCTCGCGAAAATGAAAAATGAGAGCCGCGAAAATATTTGCGTATATGGTATCTGATTTTACGTAGGCCTATCGTAACTGAAAAATGTAGAATAATATTTCCGTGTTTTTGTCGTTATACGAAAAGTTTGGGACGTCGATGGTATTATATATACCTTTGTTGTAATTGTCGCAGCATATTTTAGCACGCTTTCAACTTGACATTTATCATTCCCATCACTAGTAAAGGAGTCCGCTGGATCATTTTTTCTTCTTTTACACGAAATCATCAATGTTTCAACGGGATCTTCGTTCCTTCGTCGTTTGACTCTCACAACTGCCGCCATACTTGATTTGTTAGCTGTTGTAATTTTCTTCCGTTAAGTTGCAGCTCCACATTAAAATCTCCGGATCCAAGCCATGACGAAAATCACTTACAAGTTGGCTCTTAATTTAAATAACTTGTCTTATTCCTTGTCCGAAGGAGGGACGTAACCCAGTGGTAAAGAGATCACATGAATAAGCGGTCGGTACTAGGATCGATCCCCATCGGTGGGCCCATTGAGCTATTTCTAGTTTCAGCCAGTACACCATGCCTAGTATATCAAAGGCCGTGGTATGTGCTATCCTGTATATGGGATGGTGCATATAAAAGATCCCTTGTTACTAATGGAAACATGTAACGGGTTTCCTCTATAAGAATATATGTCAAAATTACCAAATGTGTGCTCTAGTGGGGTCGTTAAACAAGACAAACTTCTTCTTTGAAGACTACGTGTCAGAATATGAAATGATTAATCGATGATTAACAAAACAATGTGTTTTAGTGGTGTAGTTAAACAGAACAAACTAAGTTCAGGCCCGTACGCAGAAATTTATATGGTGTGTGTGTGTGTGTGTGTGTGTGTGTGTGTGTGTGTAATCGACGGCCCAAAAAGCCGGAGTTGCTAGGGGGGTCCGGAGGCATGCCCCCCCGAACGTTTTTATAAATCTAGAATGCAGGAGATGCATTTTCCTGCATTCTGGGTATTAAATTTGAAATGTTTCTTCGTCTCAAAACATGTCAGATATATTTTTTACACATGCACGGACGAACCTCGGCAGACTATGGGGCCACTGCGTACGGGCCTGAAGTTTAACGCCACCAAGTCATGGAATTTACCGCAGTACTCTCCGATCTACCGGTTTATCGGATTCAGATAGCATGGAAACAGCTTAGACATTGAGGGTTTTCTTGTGTGTACATAATTAACATATAATATGCATATTAACAAAAAGAAAATGGTTTCTCTTAGTACTATATTTAACGCTTATATTGACAAAACGTCACCCACGCACCAGGTTGCATAGAAACATATTTTATTGATTTTGGAAAATAAATGGATTAGGCACAAGTTTTGCAACTTACTAGAAAGAAAAGAAAGAAAGAAAGAAAAGAAGCATTAACAGTTAGCTTAATATTATGCTTACTACAGGAGATTTAAAGTAATGCGTCACTAACAATATGATTCAAGAATGAACACCGTGCGGAACGATATACATGCATTTAATATTCAGGACGCATATTTGCTATAATGCACCAGGTGTCGGTGTTAAAAGATACTCTAGTATATAAACTGTAATAGTCGCAGAATCATTATATAACTCAGTAACAACGTTAACAGTGTGTAAACCATGGTATTATACGTATTATTCGTTCTTTCCGGGAGCTTTGCGCTCACAGCCACGATGTCTATGACGTCACCACCACCAACACCACCACCTACCACACCAGTAGCCGCTTGTCAAGATGACGGGATCATCTACAGAATTGGACAAAGAATTCCCGATAGTGATCCGTGTACGATATGCCATTGCCAAAAGTATGAATGGGAAGGTAAAGTTTATTGTTTTTCGAGTAATTCTCCCGAAATGTGTCATATTGCGTTACACCCTCTAAAATTGATAAAAGTAAGAAAACTGAGATAAACATCACTCAGATATTTAAATATTAAGTAAAATCTCACAGAGAAACCTTTATAGCACAGAGGCACCTAGAATTATGAAGAAATGTTTGATTTAATAGGGTGAAAAACCTGAAATTGCCATGTTACAAATCAAGGTCATGAGACTGAACCTGAACTTTATTTTCATGAGCATGTAAAGAAAAATAATATTGAATAGTAAATTAATTAGCAACAGACTTAGGCTTTAAATAATTAGTAGGCTAAGCTATAAGTTACTATTCAGTAGTTTCGATAGCTTAAGGTAGTACTAAACCAAAAAACGTCCGGCTGGGTCAAAGTCCGAGGTGCACCTAACTTTTGATAGAGAGTTAACACCACAAGTCCTGTGATTGGTGATAAATATGGGTGTGTTGGATGTAAAAAAATTAGTTTCATCTGCGCAAAAACATGTATGCAATTTTATTTCATCTAGTACCACTGTGTCAAGTAACCTTGTACTTGAAACTGGCACATGTACAATACTTCAGGTTTGTATACTGTATCAAGTCAACGCGGATTTCGAAAATACAGAAGCGGTTTTTTGTCCTATTCAATGTAAATAAAGGTAAAACTATGGCTTGTCCCCCCCCGTTCCAGATATCGTCCTTATGGGCCTGCTAATGCATGTGTTTATGAGAGGATAGGACTAGAGCATTATACTGGTGATTAATTATGAAACAATCAATTTTCAGATGCGCCATCAAAACACTGTATGGTCATGGACCACCTTGCCGCGGCATGTTACAACCCCGTGGACCACGGACCAAATGCCTGCCCGCGGTACACGTGTACAGGTATTTAAAGACACATTATTCTCGTGGTGATAATAAGAACAGATAATTAAGTAACAACAATCATACAGCACGCATACTAAATATATCACAGGATGCATTGACTAATGATAACAATGGATCCAAACTACCTTTAATGGCCCAGCACCACTGCACTACGTTCCATAGGGAGCCAGGCAAAGGAAAACTGGCTCCCTAATACGCACTTGCACTCGTACCCAGAGGCAATCGGACAAAAGAATACCGGCTCACTCTATCCAATCCCAAAAGGTTCCAGCAAGGAGCTACCTTTCGATGAGCCAAGTCAAATCAATCAATTAACTCTATCTTTAATTTTTGATGACCCATTCTAAATTGTGCGTCAAAATTACCTTCAAGAAATTACGCAACATTTGCTATTTGGCTTTAATCCTACGAGACATTTGCAAATTCGATAGCAACAAAACCAACTTTCATCCGCTACCTACTCTGGTCGGGCTGTTTGTGCTTCCTTGCACATGCCAGCGTGGGCGAACCCTTATCCCACCCACCCCAAACCTTTTCCTGTCCTGGACAGAGAAACCGACATGGGTCGACACCTACGCCCACGACAGGCGTGCGCTACAACAGCTTGCTCTGAATGTGCACGTTAATCCCTATGACCTGACCTTACGGCGATAACGGCATCGTTGGTGTCGTAGTTAAGACATCGGACATGATGTCGGTAGGTACCAGGTTCACAGCCCGGTACCGACTCCCAATCTCTCTCTCTCTCTCTCTCTCTCTCTCTCTCTCTCTCTCTCTCTCTCTCTCTCTCTCTCTCTAACCACTAACAACGAATAACAACTAACTCACTGTCCTGGACAGAAAGACCAGATAGCGAAGGTGTATGCTTGAACCTTAAGCACGAAAATACGTTGATAGATAGATAGATAGATAGATAGATAACAATTTAACGTGTCCATATACCACTAGGGTTTCGAACACGCCCATCCAGAGTCCGACCTCCGATAAGATCGGTGGCCTGACTCGGGATGAGGGGAGGATAGAGTTGAAAATGGGCAGAATTTTGAAGATAGCTATTAGTAAAAAAGCCAAAAATAAAAATAATTGACTGCTCGGCCGAATATTTATATAATTTGGAGCATTTTAGATGGACAGTCCAAAAATAAATAAGAGAAAGAAGAGAGGTTCGGACTATTTAATAATATAAAAAAAGAGAGAATAATTTCGACATATAATTTTTTAGCGGAGGTCTAAAAGTTTAAAGTCCCATCTAAATGGTCCGGGGGGGGGGGGGGGGGGGGGGGGGGGGGGGGGCGTGTGAGTTTAAGGTGGGCGGAATTTGGAATACGAATTTAGTAGTTAGGTCAAAGACCGAAAGCCAAAATTAGCTCATTCATACAACTCATGTCTGGACAAAAATTTAAGTCCAAAGAACAAAATTAGACTGCTCGACCGAAAGGGTTTTAAGGTGATTTGAGCAATTTAGACACCTGCCAAAATAAAGTGCGTCGGACTGTTTACAAATAAGTTGAAATGAATGAATGAATGATTTATGGCGATGCCATACTATACGAGTGCATCATAGAGAATAGTCCAATGGATATAGCAACCGATGAAAAATGGTAAAGCCGGCCTCACACGATACGTATTTGCTGTGATAAGAATCTTGAAGAATCTCATATAATTAATTTAACTTATTTTCGTGCTTATATCCAATTAATGTTCAAGCACGATGTCCTGGGCACACACCTCAGCTATCTGGACTGTCTATCCAGGGCAGTGAGTTAGTTGTTTAGTGGTTAGTGAGAGAGAAGAGGGTGTAGTGCCCATTGAGCCCTTAAGAACTCACTCTGGGTTGGAGCCGGCACCGGGCTGCGAACCCTGTACCTACCAGCCTATAGTCCGACGGCTTAACCACTGCGCCACCGAGGCCGGATGAAGATTCTCAGGTGATCTTATTACACAGAAAATCCCAGAACACAGTACGATTTCCTGCAATTTTTATACAACTTTTTGTTCAAAAGTCTACGACCCAACTATAATCGTATATAAACGGTGTGATTCCTTAGGATATCTTATCATATCTTACAGCAAACATCATGTCGTATCGATGCAAAGACACCGTGTGATGCCGGTTTAATTAATGTTTGTCTTGCACAGTCGGCTATTCTCGAAGTAAAAGTCGCATCGTGTCGCGACACCTTTTGTGCGTTGCATAGGCTACGTATTATGGCGTAGCGTAAACTCTATTAACGTGCCTCTATCCAATTAAGGTTCAGGCACGTCTCTCCCACACCCAGTCTCTGGCATGGCCAGTGGTTGAGTGTGGGACAGATAATTTACTTCTTAATGGGGCAATTTTGAATTATTTATAAAAGGCATATGGGGATTTTAATGCGTCGTTGAAATAACCTATGGTATTTAAATACAAATTAATTTTAATTACTTTAGTGTGACGCTTGTTTTTGACTGGGCATTTCCAAACAGGTAAATGAAAAATGAAAAATTACACAATTTATATGCCATTAAAAAGATTAAGATTGAAAAAGATTATATACCCTGGACTGATCCAAAACTATGCCTTCGGGCCAAGACCAAGGTGAAGAACCCGCCCTAAGAGAAGAACCCGACACCAAACCGACACCAAAAAGGGGACGAGATGCCCCGGACCTACCCCGCCCCAACCACGGGTGGACTGAATAAAAATACCCGAGGACATTTATTTAATTAAAAACATCCACCCCCACACACAATTTATTATTAAAGTATATTAAAAAGAGAAAAAAAAAAAAAAAATAAACCCCTAAGTTAAAAGACCGAGCTTCAAATTATATTTAAAAACATACAACACACAATAATTAATAATAAAACACATTTACAACAATATTTGCTTTTTTTAAAATGATATAAACACATTAAAAACTAAGGTTATAAGAGGTCGTATTATGGGTGACACTGCCAACTATATAGCCCGCTGTCTTTGCGCAACTCGTCTGGTTGTGAAACTATTGGTAAAGATGTAAATAAAACAGCAATAATTATCCATATCGCTTTCTATAGAAATGGGTTACGTAGATTCCATTTATGCATCCTCTGTAGGCGAAACTATTGGTAAACATGTAAATAAACGTTAAAGGTCCAGACTCAACTTCAAATGACGTCACACGCATGCAATTTGTATGACGTTGCCATGACGTTACTGTCTCAGACTCTATTAGTCTCGAGTCTAGACACTAAGTTTTATAAGCACCAAGCCTGCTTTACCCTGTCTAACCTTGTATTTAATACTAAACCATTAAACTCAACTTAAACCCATAAACATTTAGGCTTAACCTTTTCAGCAAATTCCAAGTGGATGATACCCATTAATATTTGTAAATCGGCTTCTGTAATGATTTCCGTACTTAGGAAATACAAAATATTGATTAAATCGTCAAACATTATTGAAAATATATGTAATATATAACATGGTGCAGCGAGATTGAAACTTTAAGACAAGTTGACACTGACCCTTGCATTGCGGTATAAGACTCAAATTCCATTTGTCTGTAATCTGCACGTGTGTACGTAATTCGTACTGCCTGGGGTGGGACGTATGCCAGTGGTAAAGCGCTCGCTCGATGCGTGGTCGGTTTGGGATCGATCCCCATAGTAGTTAGGACCTGTCTATAGGTGATATCGATTTCACTATTGATCATCCAAGATGGCCGCCAATCTGCGTAGTAAGGTCTCACTACACAGATCACTTCCGGGTGACAGTTCATTGATCACGGTCCACTATAGTTCCTAATTGGGACACATGTTATGGTTCAGATATTCACTTCTAGGAAATGGTGAAGAATTAAAACAACATGAAAGTTTAATGGTAAGCCTTCTGGCTGTATTTTGCCCATGTTATTTTGTAATATTGTGCATCGACCTTTTGGGACATGGGTATATAGCGCAAGTGACAGCCGGAGTGAATCGGTTAATGAACCACCTGTTCGGACCGGTACTACAGCCAGATGCGGTTATATAGCAAACAAACTGAGACGGAAATGTTCTCAATTTTGGAGTGAAAATAAATGCTTATATAATGTATGATTGCAATGGTGTATGTTGTTAGTGCCAACGAGAACCCATTCTATGGGCAATCTTCGCTTGAAGTTGGGCAGTTTAACATGGGTTTCAATGGCAGATGACATCTGTGTAGTGAGACCTAAGGGGATGATGCCATACTGAAGTCACTAGGCCCCGCCTCCAGAAGGGTATGTACATGTACTGATGCAATGCTGACGTCACTAGGCCCCGCCCCCCGGAAGGGTGTGGACACGTTTATTTTAAGAATTGGTGTAATATTGACGTCACTCTTACAGTGTACATTCCAGTTTTTGTTTTAAGAACCGATGTAATGCTCAATACAGTATTTTGTCCAAATGTGTATTTGAAGACAAAGATTACTGAAAAGACATATGTTAATTAATATTCTCCACCCATTTGTTTTCACTCTTACTGTGTACATTCCAGTTTTTATTTTAAGAAACGATGTAATGTTCAATACAGTATTTTGTCTAAATGCGTATTTGAAGACAATGATTACTAAAAAAGACATATGTTAATTAATACCCCACCCCTTTTTATTATTTTTTATTATATAGCAGCTTATTAAAGACATCACACCCAACATTGAATACCAGTATCCCACAGAAGAAGAAAAAGTAATGTTGGGATGTGAAACGTTAATAAATGATACACTGATATTTGTATTACACATTTATCAGCAAAACCATTCCTATGTAGTCTTGTTTAGTATTTCCAAAAAAGTGTAACATATTCATTCAATAATAAAAACCCCACATGATTCATAGGTGTGTGTGGTACCGACCGATATGATACAATCCTGAATGAAACTGGATGCTGGAAAGTTCGGAAGTCTTGCCACATTCACCTATATTAGAATAATATCCATAGGAAAAATCCACATAGATGCTTACTTGTGAGAATGATTTTAGAAACTAATCTTATACGATATAAGGCGCCACAGTCTGGGAGTCAAATTGAAATGCGATATCTGGCAGCTGTGAATCCTTCAGTTGATCTGCATCCTGGTAATCTAAACTATGTGTGAGCTCACTTGAATTTTGTTTACTCCCCTCCCCACACACACACACACACACACACACACACATCTCGATGACGATAATATATATATATACATATACATATACATATACATATACATATATATATATATATATATATACACACACAGTGTTGGATTCGGGGTGCGTGGGGGAGGGGGCGGAAGGGAAGGGGACGGATAGGAGAGGGGGAGGATGTGAGAGCGGAGTGTCCCTAACGTACATATTTTATTTATTTGAAATATGATTTTTGTTTCTTAATATAATGTATTCGTACTTTTGAAGATACAATACATCTTTAAGTAAATCCATATAATGCATTTTTAATCCACTCCTTAATACACTGTTTATCACAGTACATGTCATACACTTATGCTAACACAGAGAAAAATGCAATTGAAACATCCGATTCTGAATGGGATCATATTATGGTGTTAAAGTTCCAAGAGGGTCTGTCATAGAGGGGGTGGTAATATACAACGTTTGTATACGCTGAATGGATCGTGTTTTATGATATTCATTACTGCTTGATGCTCTGGCCCTAATATCTGACCACTTAAAGAATTTGAGAACTGATTTACAGAGTGAGACTGAAACCGGATACGCACACTTACGTTTGAACTCTAGACGTGATAAAAACCAGAAGCTATTCTGAAGGGGAGGAAAGAAAACAAAACAAAGACCATGTGTGCTACATTGCACTGTACATCTTTAACTGATCTGTTAATGTTTCTGTTATGATACAATATAAGTGTATGGATTTTAACAGGTTATTTCGATATAAAAACCAGAAGTAATATATTGTTCAAGCACACACACACACACACACACACACACACACACACACACACACACACACACCTCCCCCATGATTTCCCCCAAGTTGGAATTACTTGTTATATGAAAATTTATAATATATTCCGTCAATGATTCACTTCTTTGTACAATGTTTGGCACCAACATTTCAAATACAATCTGACTCCATATTTTGTACGTTTGCGGCGGGGGCGGCACGGCGGGACGGCTGCGGTAAGCGGCGCGCGGCAAGACCGATGGGATGTCGCGGCGGGACGGCTGCGGTAAGCGGCGCGCGGCAAGACAGATGGGATGTCACGGTGGGACGGACGGGGCGGCTGCACGGAGGGGACGCAATGGCGTGGGCGGGACGGCGGGGGGCGGGTCGTGGCGGAGGCAGAGATCAGCCGGGATCGTCTGGGCGTTCATTAAAAACGTCCAGTGGTGTCAAACACTGGGTCCACGACCTCCAAGATATTAATCATCGACTATTGAATGTCAAATAGTGGGTAATTCCGACAGGTAGTCTTGAAAGAAATCCGCTATCTTTTATGGGCACTTTCATACAGACAGGACAGCACATACCAATAAAACAATCATGGGTTATTGGTTGGAAAGATCAGAGAATGAGCCACCGAGAGGGACTTTGAATCTCAGGTGAGTGTTCTAACGAATGAGTTAAATCCCACCCAGTGAAGCATCGCGTTAGTAGTTAAAAAGTGAAATTTTTTGACGATGATGTTTTACGGCTATGTACTGTATGGTGTATCTTCATATCATGTATTAATAACTACTTAAAATGCAACTTTATGCCAACACATTCTGAAGATGAATAAAAATAAAAAGAAAGGTAAGAGTCATATCTTGATTTTATTATTTCACAATCACTGTCCTGTGAACATAAGATACACATATACAGAAGGTCACATTCAGAGGTCTTAAGGCAAAATACAATTACTGTTTATTTAGTATAATTGTCATCGTCAATGTCCTCATCACCACTGGTATCATCATCATCGTCGTCGGCACTGTCTGCTTCGTCCAGATATTCACTGATCCAGGAATGATATTTGTTTAATCTGGAACGAATTTGTGGTCTAACATCTGTCTTGGAATCCACCGACTGTAGAATGTTTCTCGAGATAATGTCGTTGTCAAAGTAATACATGTATGTCAAAATATGTCAAAGAGTACGTTTCTTTAAACAATTTCCATTTTAGAGCATTCAGTCGTTTTTCGATGTCATCTTGAGACATATTCCTATCTCGGAAACGTTGTTTCTTGTCTTCAAAATAGTCACGATTTATATCGTATTCACGATCGATCATCTGACGTATGCCCTCGTTTTCGAGATCATTAGAGGTCTCTCCTTTGTCCTCGTCATTTTCACATGTTTTCAAGCGCAGGTGTCGCTGCAAATTTCTCCCATCTTTAAAGACGACCCCACACGTATCGCAGGACTGCAATTTCTTGACCTTTTTCAAAAATGGCTCTACATCATCGTCTTCGTCGTCAGCACTTTCGTAGGCGGGTATGCCTGGCAACTTCCTCTTAAATGCACCGCTTTGCATGATTTTAGATCGACTGTAGTAGCTACACTCGCAGAGCTGTTTTCCCGATGCTAGTGACAAGTCGTCTGGGATATTCGCTGTTGCGTCTACACTTTTATATCGTTCAGGCACACAGGTTCCCGTCTCTAGGCCGTTAGGTCGAAGGCGTAACATTTCGGGCGTGGTAGATTTGAGGTCCACCATGAGGTGTCCAAAGGGCCTATGGGTAGCTCCCTCAAAATATTTCATGAAATGACGAGTGTTTTCTGGATACATCTGCCGTGCCAATGTCAAAACGTGTTGCTTGTCGATGGGATTGTTGAACAGCGCCAGGTAATGACAATTTCTTCTCTGCGTCGGGTCTTTACTCTGATAGAGATTCTGATTGATGGCAATCACGGAGAGGTTTCTGTGATGACTACCTTCTGTAAAAAGGTCCATGATGCGAGAATCTTTATTGGCAGTAGACACCAGGTCATTTAACACGATGAGATTTCTAATTCTGGGATCCAAATAATGGTCGTTTGCTAAATTCTTAGGTATGCCTTGAACGAATTCCACTCGAACCGTTGCCCCAATGATGTCGTAAAGCGGTAGCCATCTTTTGTAGAGCCAGATAATCCGTTGGGGAGGTGGATTGATTCTATCATTCTTCAGTAGTTTGTACACGTGGGTCCCGACACGATCATCGTGAAAGGATGTAGCAATTCAAGTGGTGGTGGTGGTGGTGGTGGCGGCGGTGGTGGTGGTGGTGGCAGTGGTGGTGGTGGTGGATGACTGGTGTTTAGATGTCGCACCATGGCATCTCTCCTGGAAAATATCTTTTCACACTCAGGACACGAGCTCTGATACATTGTGACAGCGCCACAATCAGACTCAAATTGAAATGCCGATGTCCGACTTCCGTGGCTCCTTTTATACAGTTTAAAATTGCCTCTGCCATTTCGAGGCGTTACGCTTGCATCCCCAACCATTTTGTTACTGTTGATTATGTTGCCTTTGGCGTTTGAGTTGAGCTTTAGCCTCTTCCACCACCTGTTGCGTGGGAGATGTCATAATGACGGGAGGGTTGTTGTGTGACTCTTCGGGCTTCTTATTCTTCTTGTAATCTTTGTCGTACAGTTCCAAGAAACTATCCACGTCCATCATTTCCCCCGTATGAGATGAAACGATACATTTGCCTTGAGCTTGCAACTGATAATAGCGAGTCCATTTATCGGTGTCGGGAACGTACAGTGTGTAGTTCATGATGATCAGAACCCCAAAGGCATAGGTTTGAGATGAAGTGTCACGACGACGGATCCGGTAATAAATGAAGCAGGTTGTCCTGTGGGGCTCTTTATATAGATGTGGATGACATCAGTGTTTCCCCGAGTGGTTGGGATCGTAATAGATCGATTGTAAATAGGTGTGCCAGTCGGTCATGCTGACTGTTGTCTTATCGAGGAACACCCCCTATAATGACGATCACCGCGGTCGAGATAGGTTATTTATACCATCGATGGTTAGGTCTCCCCAGCGATGACGTCACAGACATGTTAGGACTTGAAAACAACAAAATATTTTTTCATTTTCATTTTTATTTCTACAAACAACGTAATGTACAAAAGCAATGGATCAACCAAAGACTACTTTCACAACTATTAACTGTCTAACAGAAATTCAAATGTTACAATTTATAATAATATAAGAGACATACCTTAGTGGTAACAGAAAACAACAACAACACTAAAGTCCCAAATGTCTTTTTTCTTAGATTAAGAATGGTTGTTCGTTGGGGTAACAGTTCCTGCATTGTAGCGCCGACAGCTGATTGTTGTGGTCCGTTCCGAAGCTACACGGCTCTGTCCTCTTGATTTCAGGAATCTTTTCGGCAAGCTCGTCAACCCTTTTCAACAAACTCTGCCATTCTTTAAACTTCAGAGCAATCCCTTTACGTGTATGTTTCAAATCGTCTTCCCCGTCGGGGAGCCACCACTGTCTAATATCCACCACATGACAGGGACTCGTCACACTCACGTAGACATTGCCTCCCAAATGAGTGAATATTTTGACCATCTTTCCTTCTCGAATCTTGGACATCGTCTCTTCGATTGTTTTCAAGTGACACAGTATTTCTACCCATCGAACGAGCGACAGCCCGATTCCCACTTTGGTAGGGTACAGCATACCGGCGGCGGACCATTCGTACTGACGAATATGAATTTTCCATTCCCCGTCCCAGAAGGTACCTTTCAAGTAACGAGTGTTTCCAGTGTGAAAAAAGCACTCACGATTCAACTGTTCTGTTGTGGTGAGTTCTTCCGTGCTTTCAGAACTTCGGTTCTCAACGTGTTCATCCATGAGTTGTCTTGTAAGTAGAGAGCAATTCCAAACAGTAAAGTTAGAAATATATAATAATTATTGTTCCAACGTATATATATATATCTGCCTCTCGAATCTCCTTTCAGATGTCCTACACACTACCTCGGTCCTACTTATATATAGAAACTGCTCTAAAAATAAAACTGTAAGAGTGACGCCAGTATTACACCAATTCTTAAAATAAACGTGTACACACCTTTCTGGAGGCGGGGCCTAGTGACGTCAGCATTGCATCATCTTGCAGGTTGCATAGTACCAAAGAAGAGAGTTCCGTGTC
>NC_054712.1:6832502-6967391 GCF_016097555.1 Gigantopelta aegis | reverse complement strand
TCATGAACCCTAACGTCGTTATAAACGTAAAATCGGAAAATAAGGAATACAAAGCGGACGTTGTTGTTTTCGCAACTTAATATATTTTTTTATTTAGCCTATCAGGACAGTGCAACAATACCCCATTCATTATCAACACCTCTTATGCATAATTTAAATAGTGAAGCAATGTTACATAAAAAATAAAGGCAGTGCACATGGGCGTTTGATTGAACACGTGACGAAAGCTAGTGACCGGGACTAAAAAAATTAATACGATAGTCTGTTTAATGATAGTGAAAATATTTTGAAGAAAAAAAGTTGGTGGTGGGGAGGTGGTCACGATTTTTTTTTTTGGGGGGGGGGGGGGGGGGGTTCGTTGGTGTTTTTTGGTGGGGGAGTTCTTGATTTAAGCTGACTAATAAAAATACATTTGCAAAACAAAAAGGCTGACTTTTTAATAATAATAATAATACAAATGTGATTAAAGCATGCCACTGTAAATATAGATAGAAAATGTGCGTGTTCGTCTGGGTTATGGGGTTGTTGTGTTGTTGTTTTTTGTGGGGGTTTTTTAGGGGGGGGGGGGGGGGGTTGTTCTTTTTCTTTTTGGGGGGGGGGGGGTTGTTGGCGTGTGTGTGAGTCGAGGGGGGGGGAGTATTTTGTATTTTATTTTTGGGTGGGGTTAGTTTGGTTACTGGTTTTTTTTTTTTTTTTTTTTTTTTTTTTTTTTTAATCTCGCGTCCGGTTAAGCTGTAACCTAACCGGACGCGAGCGGTTATTTTAGAAATCATTGATTTTATTTACTGCATCCTAACCGCACGCGTACGACGCGACAGATTCGCTCGCGTCGCTCACGTCGCTCGCGTCGCTCATGTCCGTTAAAGGAATGCTTAAGCAAGGCTTTTGGACCGGTATGCATATTCAAAGACATATAATGCACATATATAATTGCTTAATATCAACAAGTATATTGTTATATTTAATTAACAAAACGGTTAAATGTGACGGCTATTAGATATAACGGGCGCAGCCATTTTTATTCCATTCCAATGAATACACCCTCTAACGAGCTGGTGGTTACGTAATACCTAACGCGTAACGTCAGGAATGAGCCTTAGAATGAGAGGAACAAATCTACCAGATTTTTGCGGTATGATAAAATAGTCATACATTGCAATGTTCTGTAATAATATACATCCCAGTAAGCCAGAAATAAGTATATATTATTTTTCAGTACAAAATAAAACACCATTGTCAAAGTGGCTACACAATAAGTCGAAATAAGTATCCATGTTTTGATACACGGGGTGTTTTCTTAGTTAATTGGTATATGCTGTTAGTTGCTTCTACCTGTGATTCCTGATTGGCAGGTGTGTATTTGATTGGTAACCAGACGAGCCAATTAATTGACGCTGTCTAGACACAAAAATACACACCGGTATTGTGTAATATTACCTGTCGTCCCTAAAATGGTAATGGACATGATTTATTACTGTAAATAGTTCTGTAAAACTTGATTAAGTAGACTTTCCCATCTGAAAACACAGAACTGACCAATTACGTAGTCCCAAAGAAAAGAAAATTATCACTTGGGTATCGTGGATTGTCGTTTTTGCTCCAACGAAGCATATCAATAGGCCTAATAGTGTACATTTTTCCTTTGGATTAGTTAAAGAGAAAAATACTATAACCCCATTTTGTTCCGTTAATGCAACTTGAAATATATTTAGTTAAATAGTTTATTATATTATTACGTCATTTATGCTGTTTTACAAGTCAGGTTGATCAAAGAAAAGCGCCTTGTCGAAAATTATTGCTTTTGTTTACACTGTACATACAGGAGATGGTCGGGAGCTGACGTCACTTCGCCCCAAGCTAGCTGACCCGGACGCCTCGAAAAGGAAAGAAAATGGCTGCCCCCAGTTAGCAGGAATAATCACGTGTTTTTTATTAACACTAAAGTTACGCGTTTTTCATTTGGTAAAGTGTCAGTATGTGTTGGTGGTCCGGGTATGCATCTTTCCAATACATAAGGCTCATGTTTTAGTTTACTCTCCCTTTACCATCCAGTGTACCACAACTGGTTAAACAGAAAGAAGAAAGAAAGAAAGAAAGAAAGAAATGTTTTATTTAACGACGCACTCAACACATTTTATATACGGTTATATGGCGTCAGACATATGGTTAAGGACCACACATATACTGAGAGAGGAAACCCGCTCTTGCCACTTCATGGGCTACTCTTTTTGATTAGCAGCAAGGGATATTTTATATGCACCAGCCCACAGACAGGATAGTACATACCACGGCCTTTGATATACCAATAGTGGTGCATTGGCTGGAACGAGAAATAGCCCAATGGGCCCAACGACGGGGATCGATCCCACACCGGCTGCACATCGAGCGAGCGCTGTACCACTGGGCTACGTCCCGCCCCACAACTGGTTAAAGGCCGATATATATATATATATATATATGTTTCCTTGTCTGTGTAGAAGTGCATATAAAAGATCCCTTGCTGCATTAGGGAAAATGTAGCGGGTGTCCTCTGATGACTACGAGACGAAAATTACCAAATTTTTGACATCCAATAGCCGATGATTAATTAATCAATGCGCTCTAATGGTGTCGTTATTTTTTTTTTACTTTATATCGATACAGAGTTATTTTCTCTGATTTTACCAATTTGTAAAAATATCTGTCTGTCGTCTGCTCGTGGAATTTTAAATTATATTTTCTTTATTAGTTATCCTATTAAACTCTATATTTGATTATTATTTGTTAATCAGTATCTAGTAGTTTGAAATCCATTTTTATGTGTGTTGGATAAAAAAAAGAAAAATATTGAGAAAATATAGGCCTACTTTCAAACTACAATGTTTAACGACACCCCAGCATACAAAAAAATAATTTTGGGTGTCACAAATGGTAAGTATATTAAAATATTACTTATATAATTATGTAGCAAACGACATTCTTCGGTATTGGTGAGTATTGCTGTTGTTATTTCCAAAATGGTTTTCGTATTATTTTTCTTATGTCAAGCTACCTGGAATAATTAACAAAAACACTTAACAGAACTTTGCTGGAGCGAGTAGAGTGTTATAAAAATATTTCTTTTATGGAAAATTGAAGTTTCTTGTTGCGAAAGAAATTCGTGTTTTTATATACTGTCCGTTATATGAGGATTTTCGTTTTAATTTGTATCAACATGCAAAGTTATGTTGTAAAATGTTTATGTTGTTACCTGATTTACAAAAGTTATGTGTTTTAATGTCAGCCAAAACCTGTTTTTATATTTTACAACGTCGGAGAATGTTTATATACACAATAGTGTTATCATTATTATTTTCTTAATTGTACATACTTGTATTATTTAACTGTACTGTCTCATAATTGTACAAGGAATGACATATATTTTTGGTGGTTTTACTTTGTTTATATGTGATGTATACACAGTAAGACGTTAATAAATTATATGTCTGGCTGCAATGTTTTGTTGTCATAGAAATATATCTAAAATTCTATTCAGTTTAAACCGATTCGAGAAAAGGCCTACATATAAGTTAATAGTATCCATCTACATCGCGTGTACTGGAGAGAAAACACAATTTAATTGTCAATAATATTATATATATATATATATATATATATATATATATATATATATATATATATATATATATATATATATAATTGAATTGTAAATAGATACGGCTAAGCTTAAAAAATATAATTTCGGGACTGCCTGAAAAGTAAAAGAAGGTTAACAACAACAGAGAGAGCGAGAGAGAGAGAGAGAGAGAGAGAGAGAGAGAGAGAGAGAGAGAGAGAGGGAGGGGGGGGGGAGGAAGAGGGAGGAGAGAGAGAGAGAGAGAGAGAGAGGGAGAGAGAAAGAGACGGAGAGGCAGACAGACGGGAAATTGAGTGTTTAATAGTATAAGTCTCTCTCTATATATATTTTTCTAGAAATTGGTTAACTTTCTCGGGAACATTTTGTGAATATTTTCGTTATTTTTTTCTTCTGCTGCAAAAAAACAAACCCATATATATTCAGGCGGTTGTTCCACGTAATGTAACCACAAAATGACTGATAATAGATTACGATTTTTTAAAGATTAAAATATGTGATAACAAGAGAGAAACCACCTTAAAATAGTTCAAAATCGCGGAACGTATCCCAGTCGTAAAGCGCTCGCTTGATGCGCGGTCGGTTTAGGATCGATCCCCGTCGGTGGGTCCATTGGGTTATTTGTCTTGATAGCCAGTGCATCACGACTGGTATATCAAAGGCCGGTGTATGTGCTATCCTGTCTGTGGGATGGTGCATATAAAAGACCCCTTGCTACTAATGAAAACATTTAGCGTGTTTCCTTTCTAAGTCTATTTGTCAAAATTACCAAATGTTTTACTTCCAATATCCGATGATTAATAAATCAACGTGCTCTAGTGCTGTCGTTAAACAAAACAAACAATCATTCAATTTAAAAAAAAAAAAAATTAGATGCTAGGTAGGCGTTTCAGGCCATATATGTTTTAATTTTCTCAGAGGAACACGCCCTGGACGCCACTTGAGATCTCGGACATTCACATGTTGACGCCCTGTTCAGACCCACCCTGTTCAGACCCCACCCTGTTCAGACCCACCCTGCAAACTATTTAAATTGCTCCTAATCATTTGGTAAATACCCTTTTCTCCCGGACTAGACTCAGTCATTTCATTTCATTTCAACTTATTTTCGTGCTTATATCCAATTAGACCGGCCTCGGTGGCGTCGTGGCAGGCCATCGGTCTACAGGCTGGTAGGTACTGGGTTCGGATCCCAGTCGAGGCATGGGATTTTTAATCCAAATACCGACTCCAAACCCTGAGTGAGTGCTCCGCAAGGCTCAATGGGTAGGTGTAAACCACTTGCACCGACCAGTGATCCATAACTGGATCAACAAAGGCCATGGTTTGTGCTATCCTGCCTGTGGGGAGCGCAAATAAAAGATCCCTTGCTGCTAATCGGAAGAGTAGCCCATGTAGTGGCGACAGCGGGTTTCCTCTCAAAATCTGTGTGGTCCGTAACCATATGTCTGACGCCATATAACCGTAAATAAAATGTGTTGAGTGCGTCGTTAAATAAAACATTTCTTTCTTTTTATATCCAATTCAGGTTCAAGCACGCTGTCCTGGGTACACACCTCAGCTATCTGGGCTGTCTGTCCAGGACAGTGGGTTTGTTGGTTAGTGGTTAGTGAGAGAGAAAAGGGTGTAGTGGCCTTACACCTACCCACTGAGCCCTTGAAAACTCGCTCTGGGTTGGAGCCGGTACCGAGCTTCGAACTTTGTACCTACCAGCTTGTAGTCCGATGGCTTAACCACTGCGCCACCAAGGCCAGTCTAGACTCAGTAACTGGCCACAAGCCTGGATCCGCCCCAGTCTTCACATGCATTTTGCTCGCCCTGACAACACGCAAACATCCGCACCAATCTTCACATGCGTTTTGCTCGTCAGAGCGATTAACATTAGCAGCGTCATTATGTTGGTAAAATGATTCTCCAACTAACGTATACGTGCTGAACGTATATTAAACGTGTAAACACTGCCTTGTTCCAATGCATGTATTTCCGTACCTGATTGTTTTTAACAAACAGCCATGGTTTGAAATACTCCGAAACCAGTATGTAAAATACGATATAAGGTTTACATCGATAACAGGAGAAATAATTGTTTCATTGAGATAGTTATATTTCTATTTTGCAATAATCTTTTCATAATTTAGGATATATGCAGTATTTTATGGTGTTTAAATATAAACTAAATTCCAAATGTTTATTAATGAGTGCTGTTTATATATACATATATTTTTAAATCTATATTTATTTCCGAAACATTCAGAACACATTAGTTCTACGTTAAAAATAAAGATACATTAGACTGTTTTTCAAATTACATAGTTGCTAATCGGTAATATAAAAGAGTAGCCTTGTTTGCCCTTGAAAGCAAACTAAGGTTTTTTTTGTACTCCTCTTTACACAAAGAGGACAAATAATTGTCAAAAAAAAGTTTAACAAATCACACAGAAGTGAAACGTTTCGAAAATATTAGTCTACGGAAAACGAATAACTTAAATGAATGTTTAAATCAACAGGGTATAGTAAGTACTACTACTACACATGTATAATAACAATTATTTATCATATATAGCATCAGTGCATGATTCATGTTTCCAAAATGTTTTTTATCTGTATATATTAAATTTGTATTTATTCAATGAGGCCCGATTAATTAATTAATTAATTAATCAAATAATTAAATCAATGTATACTATTACTTTCTGTAAAATAAATGGGATAGGGGCCTACCCGGCATGTTCGGGTGTGCCCGAATCGTAAAAAAACAAACTGAAATAAATAAATAAAGTGAAAAATAGAAAAGAAAAAAAAGGCAATGTGTTTGGGGTTTTTTTTATTCAAATAAATGGAAATGTTGTAGATCCCCTGAGGAGTGTCGAGTCGTATGATTGGTTGCTCTTAGTTTACTCTGGGGGTTTTCTCGTCTTAAGTAGTGCCTTACGAATGGTATATCAGGGGCCGTGGTATGTATTGGGACATGGTGAAGGCGAGTTCTCGCTTCCTGCCCCTCGCCCCCCTCCCCCCGTCTGTGTATCTCTCTCTCTCTCTGTCTCTCTCTCTCTCTCTCTCTCTCTCTCTCTCTCTCTCTCTCTCTCTCTCTCTCTCTCTCTCTCTCTCTCTCTCTCTCTCTCGTTAATAATAATATATATATATATAGCGAGAAATAGCCCAATTGGGGGGGGGGGGGGGCTGGGGGGCTTTTTTTTTTTTTTTTTTTTTTTTTTTTTTTTAATATAAATTTTATTGACAAAAATTGAAAAACAATTATATTAAAAAAATAAAAACAGACAAAAAAAACCCCCAGTCACCCAGCCACACACACACACATACACACACCCCATTGGGCTATTTCTCGCTCCAGCCAGTGCACCACGACTGGTACATCAAAGGCTGTGGTATGTGCTATCCTGTCTATGGGATGGTGCATATAAAAGATCCCTTGCTACTAATCGAAAAGTAATGAAGTGACGACAGCGGGTTTCCTCTGTCAATATCTTTGTGGTCCTTAACCATATGTCCGACGCCATATATCCGTAAATAAAATGTGTTGAGTGCGTCGTAAACCATTTTCATTTCATAAAGTACTATAAGCCAGAAGGTCAGTCTGTTTTATATATATCAAAAAATATAATAATAATAATAATAATAATAATAATAATGAAATAATAATAATTTTAAAAAAGTTAGGCGGACAGAGTGGCATCCCTTGCTTCTACAATCTAATATAATATATTATGTGCACGTAGCGTGTTTCTTCTCTCATTCTTTATACTATGTGTCACAGTTGCCATACTAACAGTAGTTAATTGAAACACGTACTGTCGAGTCTAAATTAAGTCGATTTGCTTTATACGATATAAGGTATACAACGACAACAGACAACATGGTATCTCGGCAATTAATTTTCTAAATATTATAATTAGTTCCCACTTTAAGCAAACTTGGGTACAAGGTCTTATTATAGAAAGATTAATCGGAGTTCTAAAAAATTCCAATATATTTTTATTTTCTTAATTTAATTTAAAATAAAATACATCTATTTTTTTTTAATATTTAAGACATGTATTATCACTGCTATAAATATAAGTATTTATAACATGTTTTACAAAATTTCGTTATCAATGTGCTGAAATTGAATTTAAAGGAGTAGCCTTATTTGCACTTGAAAGCAAATAAAGCTTGGTTTTTTGTAATCCTCATTCCTTGAGGACAATAATAACGAAAATTAGTCATAAAAAAACAAGAAGGAATTTATTATTTGTCATGTGTTATTGTGTGCGTAATGATATTAAGAATAATTAGTCTGTTAATTAAACGTAGACGAATACTCATAATATATCAAATAATAAAATTAAAATAATATATTATATAATTACGTAGCTTGGTGATTACACTAGTTAACACAAGCAGAGACGTAGCCTGGTCTGGACGAGGTGAGGAATTAACCTTCACGTGAAATCTAATTTAAAGTCATCAGAACACATGCGCTCCTATTTACAGGAAGGGCGTTTTATATGGGGAGTACACTTGCTTGAATACAAGTCTCATGATTCTAGCGTATGGCACATTAGTGAGATAAAGAAAAGGAAAAACATACTTGGGATGGTGGGGGTGGGGATGGAGGTTGGAGATTTTGTTAACACATTGATTTTTCTTTCTATCTTTTTTCCTTTTTTCTTTCATTCTTTGTTTCATTCATTAATTCATTCCTACCTTCCTGCTTTTTCTTTTCTTTCTTTCTTCTTGCTTTTTCAGAATTTGAAAATGGAAAATTATCTAATAAATACTGAATCACGAGCGTTGGAAGGTGCCAAAAAGGGGGGGGGGGGGGTGGGCGCACACTTTTATATTTACACACTTTTACATTATTATAAAGCAAATATAAAGCAAAATATCTGAAAAGTGAAGGCACATGCCCCTTTGCGCCCCCCCCCCCCCCCCCCCCCCCCCCCCCCCCCCCCCCCGCTTCCTACGCCAGTGTGAATATATAATATATTATAAATGTATAATTGCCTAGGCAGATGAAAAATGCATGTAAAACTAAGTAAACATTGTCAGTTTACGAGGGTTGTCCATTTCCACAACAAGGCCGATTTTCTGGTGAAGAGATATATGTAGCATAATATTACTGTGATATTAAGATAACATAGCATACTGTGACAACTTCATACATTCCGCTTTCAGTACCAAGTTCATAATACAATTTACAGATACGTTATTATCGCCGCGGGAGTAGGTTCGGGGGGGGGGGGGGGAGGGTCGGGGAAATGGACATCCCTATCACACGCTGAGGCTAAAACAAAAATTAGGGTGTTTTTTTTTACAGTGTAATATTAGCTGTTTATATAGATGTCTAGAGAAAATGCAGACAAAAGCTTACGGGTCCTGCTAGTTCATATTCACCCCCCCCCCCCCCCCCCCCCCCCCCCCCCCCCCCCCCCCCCCCCCCCCCCCCCCCCCCCCCGGCACCATGCAGAAGCGGATCCACAAACGGAGTTAGATCTAAGGCACGCTCCCCGAACGTTTTTAAAGAAAGAAATGTTTATTTAACGACGCACTCAACACATTTTATTTACGGTTATATGGCGTCAAACATATGGTTAAGGATCACACACATAATGAGAGGAAACACGCTGTCGCCACCGTTCATGGGCTACTCTTTTCGATTAGCAGCAACGGATCTTTTATATGCCCCATCCCACAGACAGGGTAGTACATACCACGGCCTTTGATATACCAGTCGTGCTTCACTGGGTGGAACGAGAAACAGCCCAATGGGCCCACCGACGTGGATCGATCCCAGACCGACCGCGCATCGAGCGAGCGCTGTACCACTGGGTTACGTCCCGCCCTCCCGAACTTTTTAAAAATAAAGATGATAAGATACCTGTGTTTCGCATGATGAATTATATACATAATTGTTTTTGTTGTTGTTATTTTTGTGTTTTTTTTAAATCACTAAAAAGGGCATGGGAGCCCCTCAATGCTATGACCCCTGGTCGCTGTGTTGATTCTGTCGCACTACTTACTACTATATTAACCATACATTAAGCACTGTCTCGTAATATCATGGCAGATTAACGCCAAAATTATTTATGAACTTTCGCTTCGAAGCAAGAAGAAGTTCATTCATTCATTAATTTTTAACCTAATGTTGTGCTTATATCCCAATTTAGGTTCAAGCACGCTGTCCTGGGCACACATACCTCGGCTATCTGGGCTGTCTGTCCAGGACAGTGATGAGAGAGAGAGAGAGAGAGAGAGAGAGAGAGAGAGAGAGAGAGAGAGAGAGAGAGAGAGAGAGAGAGAGAGAGAGAGAGAGTGTGTGTGTGTGTGTGTGTGTGTGTGTGTGTGTGTGTGTGTAGTGGTCTTACGTTTACCCATTTGAGTCGTTAAAACTCGCTTTGGGTGGAAGCAGGTACCGAGCCCAGAACATATCAACGTTATGACCGATGGCTTAACCACGACGCCACCGAGGCCGGTACCAGGTACCGAGCCCAGAACCTATCAGCGTTATGTCCGATGACTTGACCACGACAGCACCGAACCCGGTCAGGAAAAAAAGGAAAAGAAAGAAAGAATTTTTTTATTTAACGACGCATTTAATTACGATTATGTAGTTTGGGACATTAGTGTTTAGGGTCACACAGATAATGAGAGAAGAAACCTGCTGCCGCCACTCCACGGGCTACTCTTTCCGATTAGCAGCAAGCACCATCCTACAGACAGGTCAGCACATATCACCGTCTTTGTTACACCAGTCATGAAGTACTGGCTGGAACGAGAAATATCCCAATAGCATTGGTTCCACCAACGGTGGTCGATCCCAAACAAACCGCGCATCAGGCGAGCGCTTTACCACTGGACTACGCCATGCGCCTAACTTTTATTGGGAATGTAAAAACATTATACTTTCAACTACATCAGTTGCTCAAGCAATTTTCTTTTTTAATATATTTTCCAGGCGATTATGAGTTGATCCCCTCCCTCCCTCCTTCCCTCCCTGTAAACTTGCCAGTTGTCTAGAAAGTGCATAAATTCCTGCACGCGCTTCTATAAATATATATATATATATATATATATATATATATATATATATATATATATATATATATATATATATATATATATATAACGATAATTATGTTTATGTTAGAAAAAAAAAGAAAAGGAACAAGTCTATGTGTCAGTAATGAGGACTCATGCAATTAAGTTAATTTGCAAGCCTAACAGCTGCTCGGCCCATTGTAGCTCGGGTTTTCTTTCAGTTTGACGGATATTCCCGACCAGTAAAAAGGGATTATATATGATGGCGCTGTAAGAGTCAAATGGTGAAACACTGTCAGATACATGCAGTGGATGGACGGACGGACGGACGGATGGATTATCGGACATCATTTCACGAAGAAATTAACAAGAGGTTTGTAAAGTGCTAAAGTAAAATATTCAACTATTTTTGTGATATATTAATAAGTTATATAGATAATTTTAAATTTGTTTGTTTTGTTTAGCCACTCCACTAGAGCACATTGATTTATTTAATCATCGGCTATTGGGTGTCAATCATTTGGTAATAATGACTTATTGTTTTAGATAGGAAACCCGCTACATTTTTCGATGAATCAATGTACTCTAGTGGCGTCGTTAAACAAAACGAACAACTTTGAATGTGAATGGGCGATCACGTACTAAAAACATTTTCTGCTAATAAAAGAAGCTACTTGTTTGTCATTCTGTTATGAGTAGTTCAAGATGTAATGTTTACATTTCAAAACAAAGTCCCGTTAAATTTATAATAAGTCCCGTTCAATTTATAATTTATTGTGACTTAAAGAGACTGTCACGAGTTTGTTACCATGGTAACATGTTTACATCTAACATTCTTTTTTCATGACTGAAATTACGTGTTAAAATATATTTGAATCTGTAGAAAAAAAAAGGTTTTTCTAATGTTTGTAATATCTGAAAAGATATATTACCTTCAAATACTTTCGTACGTACAAAACAAAAATATATATTACAAAAAGTTAAAGTTCAAGTTTGTTTTGTTTAACGACAGAACTAGAGCACATTGATTTCTTATTATCGGCTATTGGATGTCAAACATTTGGTAATTCTGACACGTAGTCATCAGAGGAAACCCGCTACATTTGTCCATTAGCAGCAAGGGATCTTTTATATGCACTTTCTCACAGACAGGCAAGATAGCACATAACATGGCCTTTGACCAGTTGTTGTGCACTGGTTTTAACGATAAAAAAAACCCAGTCAGGTGAATTGGTCCACCAAGGAGGTTCGATCCTGGCGACGCAAGCAATATATTACAAAGAAAATGAACCATGACTGCTACAGACATTACCACACCACCGCAAACACATTGGAGATAAAGACACGGGTATTCTAAACAAGTAAATGTATTTAATATGTAATATTAGTATGACAGGCCTTTGAGAATTGAAATCTGCGTGACCCATATATCGGTTACGCAGAAACAAATCCAGGTAACCCTTTCCTTTTGGCGTAACCCGTTATATCCAAGTAAATGGTGCTCCAAATTTAGCGCGAACAAAACATAGGTTATGCAACATTAGATTTGCGCGAACGAAACGATCGTTCTCGCAATTTGCGGAGGCCTGAGTCACCAACAATGCTCTCTGTTAGTACATCTTCCACTGGACGCAAACTCTTTGCGAACATGTGGCTCATTGGTAGAGCGCTCGTCTGAGGTGAGGTAGGAGGGTTCGTTAGATCGGTCTCCCTCGATGGACGAGTTTCACCACCCCCATGTCAAACAAAGTGTACCCCTGGATGTACGTCTGGTACATCAAAGGACGTGGTATTCATTTACAGTCCTCTCTGTGTTAAGGTGCATATTATAAAATATTCCTTGCTGCGTTGTTGGTAGAAGTAGCTTATGTAGTAGCAACAGGCTCTCTCTCTCTCTCTCTCTCTCTCTCTCTCTCTCTCTCTCTCTCTCTCTCTCTCTCCGTCGCCCCCCCCCCCCCCCCCCCTCTTTACATCATAACATGGTGAAAAGGTTTTAGGCCAGCTCATTTTGCTTGAATATAGTTTTTGCCCGAACTTGAGCATTTGTACCTTCACTGGCGGGGCAGTTGCTCCCCTTCTGCCCCCCCCCCCCCCCCCCGCCTCCGTCTAGTACGCTTATGTAACGTTATACATCAGCATATAAAAAGCAGTTAAGCAGTACGTGACACTTGTTTTTAATGTGGATAAGACAACTAAAACACGTCCTTTCTTCCAGCGGTGTATAATTATTGTATCGACCGGTTTTAGCTTTCAGTAGTGAGTCATGCATCTCCGCATCTAAACCAAACGAGTGCACTTCTATGGTGTATGCACGTCAACCCTTCGTGTACCGATATCCCAGAGTGCACCCCGCTGTTGGATCTCCGGGAACCGGACAGAATAATGTATCACATCTCCAGTCGTGATTATATCTGTCAGAAAACGAACACGGCAAATTGTTATAACCATTCCTTCACAGGCGGGATATCATGTACCATGACCTTTGATGTACCAGTTACGGAGCGCGTGTTGGAATGGGAAAAAATAGCATTCACTTTGCTAGGCAATCCGATCCGTATCTAGCGGTTGAGCGGGTGGGGTGGAGGTGATGTGGGGGTTAAATATACGAAAAGTTAAAGTTTGTTTTGGTTAACGACACCACTACAGCACATTGATTTATTAATCATCGGCCATTGGATGTCAAACATTTGGTACTTCTGACACTTACAAGTAAGTTTAGTTATCAGAGGAAACCCGCTACATTTTTCCATTAGTAGCAAGGTATCTTTTATATGCACCGTCCCACAGACAGGATAGCACATACCACGACCTTTGATAGACCAGTCGTGGTGCACTGGTTGGAGCGAGACGGGTATCGATCCCAGACTGACCGCGCATCAGGCGAGAACTGTACCTGTGGGTTACGTCCCGCCCCGGTACGTGTTTTGCTGGTATAAAAATGCCTCTTCTTGTCAGGAGAAGATCCTATATTACTATACACAGGTCTCTAAAAAGTAGTAATAATAATTCATTACCCGCTGGTTATTCTAGATTAGATCTGGCCCAGACAACAATCTATAATAACAGTAATGTGTAAATCGTACGTACCAAGTGCAACCAAATTAGCGTTTCTAATCAGCTCAGTCTTATGGGGTTATTTACACACACATAGCATAAGGCAACGTTTTGGCTTAATTTTAAGCATGGCTGATAGTATTTGTTAACATTAGTCTTGGCTCGTGTTATTGTTCATGCGCCATCACTCTTGTGATCATCAGGTACTTTATTTGTTTGTTTACTTACATGTTTGCTTACTCACTATGTCACGTGATATTTGTTGCCAAAACAATGGTGTTACTAACTATCGGTTTCCATGGTGCAATGAGGGCGATATGTAGTTCACTACTGGTAGAACACTCGCGTGATCTGAGGTGCAATAGTTCTCGGGGATTTTCTTACTGTTTCAACCAGTGCCCAAGGACTGGTATATCAAACATTATGGGATGTACTGTCCTGTCTATGGGAAAGTGCATATAAACCATACCATGCTGTTTTATCATTAGGACTAGGCTGACCTAAGTGGTAGCGGGTTTAAGTTTCCAATCCTCCCCTCCTCCCTTTGTCTCTCTGTCTCTGTCTGTCTGTCTGTCTGTCTGTCTGTCTGTCTCTCTCTCTCTCTCTCTCTCTCTCTCTCTCTCTCTCTCTCTCTGTGTGTCTCTCTCACTCTCGCTCTGTCCGTCTGTTTCTCTGTCTGTTTCGCTGTCGCTCTCTCTCTCTCTCTCTCTCTCTCTCTCTCTCTCTCTCTCTCTCTCTATTATTATTATTATTATTATTATTATTATATGGTTTTGTAGCAATAAATCAGTAACACATGTAAACACCAATAACAGCTGTGTTGCTGATTGGATATAGTACCGTGTAAGCCTACTTTGTTTTACGATTTCTCACGACGATTGTTTGTCCTCTTCTGTCATTGTATATTGTAAATGTCAAAAAATGGCGACTACAGGAACAAAACAGAAATACAAAATTATGCTGAAAAACAGAAATGTGACATTTTTACCAGCAGTGACCGAAAAATGTCGCTGACAGGTGTTGTAACAAAGTGTGAAACATGTATCTGTCGCTTGAGACAGGAACACAATTCAATTGTCACCGAGTGGTTAAAATACGCCGTAGGTAGTTAGGGCCGTTCAACAATTAAGTAACGATCTAATGGGAGAGAGTATCGCGTGTAACATAGGGGTGAAGGGGCGTAGGCTGGCGGATAGGGGGGTTCGGACGAACCCCCCCCCCCCCCCCCCCCCCCCCCCCCCCGCTGAAGCAAATGGTCTGCTTTCAGTACTAAAACATACAGGTTTATAAATATGGAGTTTCGGGTGGTGCAAAAACAAAATAGAAAAAGGTCCACTTGGTTCATATTCGAACCCCAACCCCCCAGGTCCATATCACGCTACGCCCCTGGGGGTGGATATTGTGAGCATTTTTAAAATCCCCATATTTCGTGATATGGGTTCCCTATACCACGATACATGTCATAATGTATTATTTAATTCAGTTTATTATTATTTTAATAACGATAGCCCCTTCCTCTTTCTTTCACATCTATGAACACAGTTAAGAAAACCACTCGAATCCAAAAGTTTGGGGTTTTCGGTTGACAGTGAAATACAAAAAGTATGTGTATGGTGTATCATAGTTACAGGGTTTCTGCCAGAGGGTAAAATAGGTATGGCGCCATACCCAGATGTTTTGGCAGATTTTAAAAAATAAAGTTAACCTCTTGACAAAATTAATTATTCTCATCATTAATGTATGATTTTCTTAACCCTAACCCTAAACGTAACCTATTTTCTTACTGGGGGAAGCCTCTCATACCCACTGTTGACTGTGGTTGCATTCAATTCCATAGTGCCATACTCAAAAATGTCTTTCTGGCAGAAACACTGAGTTCATATTGTATAACAGCAACAATACAGTCGAGATTGCAACTTTAAATTCGAGATTTTCCTACTTGAAGTTAAAGTTTATTTTGTTTAACGACACTACTAGAGCACATATATGTATTAATCATCGACATATGATAATTCCGACATACAGTCTTATATTAGAGCAGCAAGGTATCATTAATATGCACAGCGGACAGTACATACCACAGCCTTTGATATACAGGTGGTGGGACGGGTTAAAAAACAATCAGAGAATGGATCCATGATGGGGGTTGGATCCCACGACCAAAGCATCTCAGGAGAGCGCTCTACCGACTGGGCTAGGACACGCACACCTTAAACGTTAAAATTTGCTTTGTTCAACGACACCGTTAGAGCACATTGATTAATTAATCATCGGCTATTGGATGTCAAACATTTGGTCATTCTAACACCCGCTTAATCTGATTAAAATTAGCTCTACTGGGTCTACGAGTAGATCTAACAGCATTGCGTGGACTCCCATGTCTAGGTGACATTTCATCTATAAATAACAATTTATGGGTATGGGTAACTATATTTACGTGCCCCTATCCACGAAGGTTCAGGCACGCCCACTTCGGAATTAGCCTCTGACTTCGCCAGTGACTGACTCCGGAGCAGGGGGGGGGGGGGGGGGGGGGTAAGTTTGAAGTGGGCGGAATTTGGAAAAAAGCCATTTAGTTAGCGCGGACCGACTAGCAGACACTTCATAAACAAGAAGTAACACCGAGTGGGAGCCGTGTTCTGATTGGCTGAATTTCGATTCCTCGGTGAAGCCTGTTTTTTACCTAAGTCTACAAAGAGTACTGCATACCGATACATGTCTGGACTCTAAAATTTTAGCCAAAAATAGTTAAGACTGCTCGGCCGAAAAGTTTTAAGGTGATTTTGAGCAATTGAACGGGCGCCAAAATAAAATGCGTTAGACTACTTATAAAAAAATAAACATAAGAATTTAGAACTGCTTCCAAAACGTTTAAAGTCTAACTAGCCCAATAAAAAAGGTTAGTACTCACGGAGGTAAAGGTTGGTAGGAGATTGGTGGGAGATTGGTAACTACGGCGAGGAGAGCCAAACTCTGGAATCGTAGTTGGGCAGGAACTGATGGAACTCTGGTGTGCCTAGGACTTTGGCAGCCTTAGGGTACTGATCACCTCCGAAGATCTTCTTCAGGATGCGATGGATTGAGACGTTATCCATCTGGGCGATCAGCAGAGCCTGGTTGTAGAGTTGTCCCTTGCGGTGTGTCACTAACAAACAGCTGATTCCGTCGTTTAGGCTGACGATATGGTTTTCGTAGTCTCCCTCGCCGTTAGGGATCTTCCTAAATCCATGTTCAGAAGGGGGGCAGAGAAAGTCTTCAGGCCGAGTGATATCCATCCTGTAGCACTTGCCATATCGTTTGTTCAGTTGGCCGTGGAGCGTCCAGGCTTGAGTGCCTTCCACTGGTTCAGCCCCTTTGGGGGGCGGCGGCGGTTGTTGGGGAGGGTCCCTGCTGGTGGTGGTCGCAGTCGTCTCGGCCTTCCTCTTTCCAACGGCGGGTAGGGCCGAACTCCGGTCGTGCCCCTCCTTGGTAGCACGGTTTAAATTCCGGAGTTGAAGTAGAGTGACGAATAGGGTGCCTGGTCGCCAACTCCGGGAACATGGGTTCGAACGGAGTTGGCGGTGGCGTAGTCGGCCGTGTGGTTTCTGTCGGGAGCTTGTCCAACTTCTTCCTCTCGGTCGTAGGCTGGGCTGTGGGCGGTTTCACAGAAGGAGCCGCCACCAGCGGTTTAGCCGCTGGCTTTGGCCCCCCCTGTTCCTTCCCTGGCGCGCTTTTCCTCTTCCTATATCTTCCTCTCTTCGGAGATGGTGGGTTCCCGTACACCAAGGTCACGGAGGCCCGTGACCCGGTGTACGATACCCGGTATTCCAACAGCATTCCGTATGACTTGAGCAATCCCCCCAGGTGGGGGGGGCAGATCGAGAGAGCAAGGGCTGACGTCCGTCTTCATCGAAAGTAAATACTGAATGCTGAAAATGAATAACAATTTAAATATCGACCAATTACACTTCGCCTTTTATAGCGTTATTCGGGAGCATACAAATTCTAAAAATATTGATTGGTCGAATGAAAGGTCAACTGGACATGAGCTCCAACGGGCTGAGCTTTTAGATCCACATGTAATAGTGGAGCTCATTTTAATTAGATTGACACCCGCTACATTTTTTCCTAATGAAGCAAGGAATCTTTTATATGCACTTTCTCACAGACAGGATAGTACATACCACGACGTTTGATATGCCAGTCGTGGTGCACTGGCTGGACCGAGAGAGCTCAATGGGCCCACCGACGGGGATCGATCCCAGACCGACCCCGTATCAAGCTAGTGCTTTACCGCTGGGCTACGTCCTGCCCCCTTGAACGTTAGTGTCATAACTTGTAAGCACGAAACTATGTTACTCCATCATACCCATATTGTATCATTTATCTTCACGTTCCGCTGGAAATAATTAAAGTGGCACCGATTAACGCTTAACAGCGGAACAGCCAACAGTGCTTAGTCGATTGATGCGTGCTGTAATCTTTAGTGGGTTATTAGCTCGAAAACAGATTACATCATTTACTCCGCTTTTAAAGCTAAAAAGTTCGTTTACATTAATAATCATAGGCTATTGGATGTAAAACATTTGATAATTCTGACACACAGTCTTCAAAGGAAACCCGCTACCAATTTTTTCCATTTGAGACAAGGAATCCTTTATAATATGTATTTTCCAACAGACAGGACAGAATATACAACGGCCTTTGATAACCCAGTCGCGGAGCATTGGTTTGGACGTGGGGGGAAAGCAATTGGAGCATAGAGCTACAAAGGTGATTCGATCCTACGACCCAGGTACCGCAGGTGAACGCTCTACCGACTGAGCTAGATCCCATTACCACCCCCACCCCCGCCCCACCCTCGCAGTTAAAAGCGTGATCATACGGCAGTTGACCTACTAAATGGTTCACCATCATATTGCATGAATACATCTACTTTTAATTAGTCTGAAAAGTGCTTTATTCAGAGAGAGAGAGAGAGAGAGAGAGAGAGAGAGAGAGAGAGAGAGAGAGAGAGAGAGAGATGGAGAGGGAGTTCGGTTCGTTGATTACTGTTTTAACCCAGATAATAATTGTGCACGTGTGGCATCAAAACATTGAAAGGATCATCAAGAACATTTCATCTGTGTTATTGTCAGTCACGGTTCTTCATCGCCCCGCTTTTAGCCAACAGCTTTTTTATTTGCGCCTTTCCCGCAAGTGATTAACTGCCAATCCAAAATTAATGAACGGAAGTATACTTTAGGTGGTGATTTCTTCAGCTGCCGGTCATTAAGCATTGGCTAAGTCAATAAATACGGGGGTGTTTATTCCTACCATGTGGTACGGGAGATAGGATTTATTTGAAATATAATATTATGCGTACGGATACCTTAACACAATTATATATAAACCCGAAGCTATTTCTTTCATTGTTGTGTGATTTTGGTGTATACCACAGTAGCAGTTAATTTTAACATAAATTTTGCTGTTTTTATAATACGTTGGGATAAATATTTAGCAGTTAATCAGATCCACATACCAATATATATAGATATAATCGTTTATAGCCTTTGGGCGTCAGATTCACGGGTTGTGTTAAAAGTAGTTGCCATTTACTGTTAGATATCGTGCACCGAAGTAATTCGTTTTGCCAAAACGGCAAACAAAAATCCAAGTAGGAAATATGAATTGTTTCTTCAGAGTACTCACAGAAGAATCTTAGAGATTTTTTGGCTCTGTTGAGCGCAATACATCTATTGTTGTACATGGCAATGACATACGCAGACAAACAGTTTAAGTTTGTTTTGTTTAACGACACAACTAGATCACATTAAATTATTAACCATCGGCTATTGGATGTCAAATATTTGGTAACTTTGACGTATAGACTTAGAGAGGAAACTCGCTATATTTTTCCATTAGTAGCAAGGGTTTTTATATGCACCATCCCACAGACAGGATAGCACATACCACGGCCTTTGATGTCGACAAAGGTATTCCAACTGAAAAGATACGTAATGTTGTAGAAAATGTAATAAGGTGGAAATGCTGCAGTCATGGAATGTCTATCCTATTAAAAATGAATTGGTACCAGTTAGTTGTAACGTGCCCTCTAAAGTGATGTAGGTCTATCTGACCAAAGGCGTAGCGTGGTCTCGACCTGGATGAGGATTGGGGAGGGGGGGGGGGGGGGGGGCGTCCGACCCTTTTGTTTACATAATCCCTGGACACCTATATATGAACAGCCTAAACATTACTGCATTGTAAAAGCATTGTTTTCGCCCCAGCGAAGGGTTCATTCGAACCCCCGATCCCCCCCCCCCACCCCACAGACACACACACCACCTCCAGCTTACGTCCCTATTGACTCATCAACAAACTGGACTTGTCCCAAGGTTATAACCACATAAATAATACAAGGTGGAATGAGCCATATAGATCTTTCTCAGATATTTGTAGTACACCATTTAATTATTTTGGGTTAGTTCAAAGAAAAAAATAAGTATTTTTGTGCTCTCTTCAAAGTGTCCTTGGCCGTGTTTTCGTGTTGTGTCTCTACACATTTACACTAATACAATTCCACCACAATAAAATCTTGCATACTCTGCACCACGACTGGTATATCAAAGGCCATAGTATGTGCTATCTTGCTTTTGGATTGTGCATATAAACAATCCCTTGTTACTAATGGAAAAATGTTGCGGGTTTCCTCTGTAAGACTATATGTCAGAATTACCAAATGTTTGACATCCAATAGTCGATGATTAATAAATCAATGTGCTCTAATGGTGTCGTTAAACAAAACAAACTTTTGACACTGTGCCATTGTTCTGATGTGACTGGTATTTACAAATCGAAAGTGATCACAATAGGTTCTTTGTTACGACAGTCCATAGAAACGTAACTGTTATTTGCAAAATATATCACACCAATACGTTATGTAGATGTCTGCTCCACAACTGGTGTAACAAAGACCGTGGTATCTATTATCACGTCTGTGGGATGGTGCATATAAAATATCCCTTGCTGCTACTCGAAAAGAGTAGCCCATGTGTGGTCCTTAACCATATGTCTGACGCCATATAGCCGTAAATAAAATGTGTTGAGTGCGTCGTTAAATAAAACATTTCTTTCTTTTTTATGTAGATGTCTTTTTATAGTGCTTTATCGATTAAAATAGTTTCTTTTGTTTAACGACACCCTTAGAGCACATTGATTTATGAATCATCGGCTATTGGATGTCAAACATTTGGTAATCTTCACATATAGCCATAGAGAGGAAACCCGCTACATTTCTCTGTTAGTAGCAAGGGATCTTTTATATGCACCATCCCACAGACTGGGTAGCACATACCACGGTCTTTGATATACCAGTCGTGGTGCACTGACTAGAACGGGAAATATCCCAGTGCGCCCACGACTGACTGCTAATAGTTGATTGGTAAAAACTGGTCAGCATACAATATTTATAACAACACATACTAATAACATAATTTATATATGTGTATTAACTGTTTTAAGACATAGGACTGACTGCTAATAGTTGATTGGTAAAAACTGGTCAGCATACAATATTTATAACAACACATACTAATAACATAATTTATATATGTGTATTAACTGTTTTAAGACATAGGACTGACTGCTAATAGTTGATTGGTAAAAACTGGTCAGCATACAATATTTATAACAACACATACTAATAACATAATTTATATATGTGTATTAACTGTTTTAAGACATACGACTGACTGCTAATAGTTGATTGGTAAAAACTGGTCAGCATACAATATTTATAACAACACATACTAATAACATAATTTATATATGTGTATTAACTGTTTTAAGACATAGGACTGACTGCTAATAGTTGATTGGTAAAAACTGGTCAGCATACAATATTTATAACAACACATACTAATAACATAATTTATATATGTGTATTAACTGTTTTAAGACATACGACTGGCTGGTAATATGTGATGACCCGGTCACCGCAGCCATACCGTCCAATCAAATAGGTGCGATTGAAATTGATAGCTTTGTGACGTAGAAGATTACTTTGTGACGCATAAACGCAAATGACGTAAATAGCAGCTCCTACTTCGAAAATACGTTTAAATTTCAAACATAGTTCTTTTTTTTAAGAAGATGTAAGACATAGAATACTACATTTGTGTCTGTTAGATACCATTCATCTTATAATTCGTTGTTCAAAAACGTATTCTACTCCCTTTCGCTCGTTAGATACGTTTTAAAACAATTCATTGCAATATAAATAGTATCTAACGGACACGAATGTAGTGTTCTCTGTCTGTATGATAAGCCATGAGATAATCTATAGAACGGAGGCAATCTTTTGACCATATGAAATTATCTCTGTTTGCTGGTTACGGAATGGAGATGTGTTATGATAGTCGAAGATCGCGGCCGATAAGATCATTCGATATTCTAGTTCGCGCCGCGGGATCGTAAAAATTAGAATTTATGGCGAGTGGCTGTCGACGCGTAGTTCTAGACTTCTACGGCGACGATGATGTGTTTCCTTGCTGGGTGTCGGTTACTTCCGTAATAGGACGGCGCGGATTGTAGCTCAGTGATAGAGCGCTCGCCTTGGGATCACCACGACTGGCATATCTACTGTATGGGAGAGAGAGAGAGAGAGAGAGAGAGAGAGAGAGAGAGAGAGAGAGAGAGAGAGAGAGAGAGAGAGAGAGAGAGAGAGAGAGAGAGAGAGAGAGAGAGAGAGAGAGAGACAGAGACAGACAGAGAGACAGACGAACAGAGAACGAGAGAGACAGAGTTTTTTAACGACACCACTAGAGCACATTGATTTATTAATCATCGGCTATTGGATGTTAAACATATGTTCATTTTGACAGTCATAGAGATGAAACCCGCTACATTTTCCCATTAGTAGCAAGGGATCTTTTATATGCACAGTCCCACAGACATGATAGCACATACCACGGCCTTTGATATATCAGTCGTAGTGCACTGGCTAGAGGGAGAAATAGCCCAATAGGCCCACTAACGGGGATCGATCCTAGAGCGACCGCGCATCAAGCGAGCGTTTTACCACTGCACTGGGCTACATCTTGCCCCCGGGCTACGGAGAGAGACAAAGACAGAGAGAAAAGCAGGCAGGCACAAAGAGAAGAAACCCATTGCTGCCACGCAGGCTTCTATTAAAAAGACAGAGAGAAAAGCAGGCAGGCACAAAGAGAAGAAACCCATTGCAGCCACGCAGGCTTCTATTAAAAAGACAGAGAGAAAAGCAGGCAGGCACAAAGAGAAGAAACCCATTGCCGCCACGCAGGCTTCTATTAAAAAGACAGAGAGAAAAGCAGGCAGGCACAAAGAGAAGAAACCCATTGCTGCCACGCAGGCTTCTATTAAAAAGACAGAGAGAAAAGCAGGCAGGCACAAAGAGAAGAAACCCATTTGCCACGCAGGCTTCTATTAAAAAGACAGAGAGAAAAGCAGGCTGGCACAAAGAGAAGAAACCCATTGCCGCCACGCAGGCTTCTATTAAAAAGACAGAGAGAAAAGCAGGCAGGCACAAAGAGAAGAAACCCATTGCCGCCACGCAGGCTTCTATTAAAAAGACAGAGAGAAAAGCAGGCAGGCACAAAGAGAAGAAACCCATTGCTGCCACGCAGGCTTCTATTAAAAAGACAGAGAGAAAAGCAGGCAGGCACAAAGAGAAGAAACCCATTGCAGCCACGCAGGCTTCTATTAAAAAGACAGAGAGAAAAGCAGGCTGGCACAAAGAGAAGAAACCCATTGCCGCCACGCAGGCTTCTATTAAAAAGACAGAGAGAAAAGCAGGCTGGCACAAAGAGAAGAAACCCATTGCCGCCACGCAGGCTTCTATTAGAAAGACAGAGAGAAAAGCAGGCAGGCACAAAGAGAAGAAACCCATTGCAGCCACGCAGGCTTCTATTAAAAAGACAGAGAGAAAAGCAGGCAGGCACAAAGAGAAGAAACCCATTGCCGCCACGCAGGCTTCTATTAAAAAGACAGAGAGAAAAGCAGGCAGGCACAAAGAGAAGAAACCCATTGCAGCCACGCAGGCTTCTATTAAAAAGACAGAGAGAAAAGCAGGCTGGCACAAAGAGAAAACCCATTGCCGCCACGCAGGCTTCTATTAAAAAGACAGAGAGAAAAGCAGGCAGGCACAAAGAGAAGAAACCCATTGCCGCCACGCAGGCTTCTATTAAAAAGACAGAGAGAAAAGCAGGCAGGCACAAAGAGAAGAAACCCATTGCCGCCACGCAGGCTTCTATTAAAAAGACAGAGAGAAAAGCAGGCAGGCACAAAGAGAAGAAACCCATTGCCGCCACGCAGGCTTCTATTAAAAAGACAGAGAGAAAAGCAGGCTGGCACAAAGAGAAGAAACCCATTGCCGCCACGCAGGCTTCTATTAGAAAGACAGAGAGAAAAGCAGGCTGGCACAAAGAGAAGAAACCCATTGCCGCCACGCAGGCTTCTATTAGAAAGACAGAGAGAAAAGCAGGCAGGCACAAAGAGAAGAAACCCATTGCCGCCACGCAGGCTTCTATTAAAAAGACAGAGAGAAAAGCAGGCTGGCACAAAGAGAAGAAACCCATTGCCGCCACGCAGGCTTCTATTAAAAAGACAGAGAGAAAAGCAGGCAGGCACAAAGAGAAGAAACCCATTGCCGCCACGCAGGCTTCTATTAAAAAGACAGAGAGAAAAGCAGGCTGGCACAAAGAGAAGAAACCCATTGCCGCCACGCAGGCTTCTATTAAAAAGCTGCAAGTGATCTTACAGGAACGGGGAGGGGGGAAACCGGATCGATCACCCTCGGTGAACGATCTTGTGAATTGTTGCACCTCAGGCAAGCGAGGGGCTGGAAGTAATCAAGTGGTAAAGCGCTCGCTTGATGCGCGGTTGGTCTAGGGATCAATCCCCATCGGTGGGCCCATTTGGGCTATTTTCGTTTCAGTCGTGGAATGTGCTATCCTCTCTGTGGGATGGTGCATATAAAAGATCAATTTCTACTGATGGAAAAATGTAGTGGGTTTCCTTTCTAAGACTATATGTCAGAATTACCGAATTTTTGACATTCAATAGCCGTTTTACATTTTTGCTTTGATCATAGCAAACTCATTTCCCTCAAGTTGTTGTAGTCATACATTAAAATAAGTGTTTTCCCTTAGTTTAGCTCTAATTGGGGTGGCAGTTAAATAATGTGGTTGTTAAAGACAAGGGCAATTGCTTGTCAAACAGCCAAATGTTAATCATTCACGGTAAAACATTTGTAGTGCTGTCATTGATGATGTTGCCAAGACAATTGAGATATATACTATTTTAGGGGAATAGAATTTTACATTAGGTATTGTAGGGTGTATACTACCAAATCAAATCCCATAGACGACAATAGTAACATATGTGGCTAAAACTCCTACCTGCAGCGTATCAATCAACATAAATGCCACGGATATAAATACTACCACCCCTCACACTTAAAGTGAATCAGAAAAAAATTGGGGGTCAAGCTGCTTGTTTCTGAGATAACGGGTTGCGTCTATGACTACCCTAGTTCCGCACAAAATTCGAGTACTTTTTTTTACAGGTACTCCATACATGTTTCAAGCACAAGGCTACTTGACACATTGGTACTAGATGAAATAAAATTGCATATTTTTTTTACCCAGATGAAACTATTATTTTTTACAACCAACACACTCACATTTATAACCGATCACAGGACTTTGACCCAGCCGGAAGTTATTTGGTTTAGTACTACCTGTAAGTCGCACTAAGGAGGGGCTGCATCGTCCAAACAGGGTTCTACGGTATTGAAAGTCGCACTAGGGAGGGGGTGCATCGTCCAAACAAGGTTCTACGCTATTCCAATGTCTGTGTGCATTAAAGGGACATTCCCGAGTTTGCTGCATTGTGAGATGTTTCCGACTAATAAAATATTTCTACGATTAAACTTACATATTAAATATATTTTCTTGTTTAGAATATCATTGTCTTTACATGTAATGTGTTTCTGGTCGTCTTGATATTTGTAAGAAAGTAAAGTAAAGTTTGTTTTATTTAACGACGCCACAAGAGCACATTGATTTTTTATCTTATCATCGGCTATTGGACGTCAAACATATGGTCATTCTGACACTGTTTTTTTGAGGAAACCCGCTGTCGCCACATAGGCTACTCTTTTACAAGCAGCAAGGGATCTTTTATTTGCGCTTCCCACAGGCAGGATAGCACAAACCATGGCCTTTGTTGAACCAGTTATGGATCACTGGTCGGTGCAAGTGGTTTACACCTACCCATTGAGCCTTGCGGAGCACTCACTCAGGGTTTGGAGTCGGTATCTGGATTAAAAATCCCATGCCTCGACTAGGATACGAACCCAATACCTACCAGCCTGTAGCCTAACCACGACGCCACCGAGGCCGGTGATATTTGTAAGAAGCCCAAAGTGGATTTTGTCTTCAAATAATTTCGGACGTACGAAAAAATAGATATTTTAGGAAATAAAATGAAATTTAACCTAGTACAAATATTAGAACGATCAGAAACACATTTAATATACAGCCGCTAATATTTTATGCATAAAAATATATTTAATATGTAATTACAATCGTTAAAAAGTCTCTGTTAGTCGATAACATCTTAAAAAGTGCAGCAAACTCAGGAATGTCCCTTTAGCATGGATTGTGTAAAGGTTTTGTACTTTGAAATTCGGATAAGGCGGTGTACAAACCCAACACCCTCCCCCTAAATCCGCACCAGCATTTTTTAGTGCTTAGGTCTTCTCTTATAAATTTTGATACTCGCCTGTTAACAACAGACAACAGAAGTAAAAATATATACATAAAAATAAAGTAGAAATTCAATAAATCAACAATAAAATAAATGAAATTAAACCATTCGCCTTGCGATAAACAATAAAAATAAGTTCAAGTACATTGTCATGAGTTACAAATAAACAAAATAAATAGATAATTAAAAATCAATAAAGAAATCAAGAAATAAGAAATATACTGAATAAATACTAAAATGTCTCTGTTAACCATCAACTCATCTTAAAAAGTTTAATTCTTACCTCAGGAATGTTCCTTTAGAAACATTGTGCAATAACTTGTACTTTGAAATTGACATGTGGGCGGTGTACAAAAACATAACCCTCCCCCTGGATCCGCAACCAGACCAGTTTTTAGTGCTTAGGTTTCCATCTTATAAATCTTATACTCGGCTGTGAGATGGTCTTAAGATATACAAATATATCATCATAAAAATCTTAAAGTAGAATTCTTACATAAATCACAATAACAGAAAATGAAATTATGCAGATCGCCTTGCGATAAACAATAAAAATAACATGTGGAGTAGATTACCAAACATAAAAATAACAAAATTAAATAGACCAATTTGATAAACATCAATAATGCCACCCATAAATAGTAGAAATCATTTGTGAGATGGTCTTAAGATATACAAATATATTCAACTCATCTTCTTGTAGTTTAATTCTTACATATCCACACCCAACAGAAACAAAATTATGCAGATAACTTATACAAATAAACTGACATGTGGAGAGATTACCAAACATAAAAATAAAACAATTCAACAGACCAATTTGATAAACATATTTCCATGCCACCCATCTTAGTATTATCATTTGTGAGATGGTCTTAAGATATACAAATATGATACACACATCACTCACACCGCTCCAATAGTAAAAACAATCATCGGTCCGGCTCCCCCTCCACCCACTCACCCACCCCACCCTGTTAAACTGTATATCACACAATGTTGTTTCTTGCTGAACATACAATATCCTTGGGGGAGTTAATTCCGGCGATTTCTGAAAACAGAATGAGAATTTTCCGTGATTTTTTCCCAGCGTTAAATAGAAACCTTGGTGAGACTCCCACGAGCGTGATTGTTAACAGTAACGCGCATGCACCGCCAAAGATGAATACCAATTAAGACTTCAGACAGTTTGTACGCCGCCGCGTAGAGAATCGAGAATATGGGCGATAATTTGCTGTCATCAGTTCAATGCCATTTAAAGGTAATCATTTTGTTTTGTGAAAGACCCTAGGTTTTAAACACTATACATATTTTCCACTATTTGAGCCTTTTTTTGATAATCGAAATACGACATCACGTAGATTTTATTGTTTAGATTGTCAATTTCCGTACATCTGAAAGTGTTTCCGGTCATCCTGGTGTTTCTAACCACGAAATGAATTTTTCGTATTTTTAAAAACGCACGCACGTATGAGGAAGTATCCGGAGACGAGCCCTAGTCTGTTTTTAATGGTATTTCCTCGTTTCAATGTCACATATACTTGTTTCACTCAATTGTATCCAAATATGTTACAGGTTTGTAGATGTCCAAAATTGGTGTTCATTTTCATGGGTTAAAACTTTACGACTTTTTTTTTTTTTTTTCGTTGACATTGCGAGGGGCAGTCAAAATGTTCTAGGATTAGGTATTGAAAGTGATGACACACCAAATATTTCTACATTGCTTTTCATTATAATCATCCTTGACCTCAATGCATTTGGACCAGTTATCTTTCAAGCTACTGATGCAAACAAAATAAAACTCTTCTAGTAGGTCTATCAACCACCATTTTTGCGATGTTCAGATTTTCATCTTCGTCAAACCGTATTCAAAAGTAAACTAACATGTATCATCTGTGTAGTGATAATCATCCACAGAAATATTAAGCTGCATGTCAACATGTTCCCCGCTAAAAACCAATAAATGCATTATTTCCATCTGCTAAACACTGGATTTTTCGGGACACTTTAAATTTAGAGGTGAGGGTGTCCGTCCAACACCCTCCTCTTAGATCCACGCTTGCAGTCCTTCGGGTTCAGTTCTTATGCTTAATTTCATTTAGCAAACTGAATTAACTGAACTGAATTAACCTAGCGAACATGTCTTGTATTCTTTATTAATATTTATTGGTGTAGCCGGGGGAGGAGAATGAAGGAAAGAATGAATTTTAACGACTCCCCAGCACAAACAATATTTCGGCTATTGGGAGTCACAAAATGGAAAATATGGAAGGAGGGCATGGGGAAATGCTCTCCAATCACCCCTCTTTTTTCCACATTTTTTTAAATGTACCCGTCGCCGCATAACACGACTCATTGACAGTGTGGGTTCCTCCTCCCAATGTAAGTGTCCCTCCTCAATCTAAAGTACTGCCGTACACCCCACCTCCTGTTTCATCGGTCCTTATAAAGAAACAATTAAACAAACAACCAATCAACTCTACTGATATATCCACCTAACATTTACAGGAAATATTACAACAGAACAGCACAGTAAATATCATCACCAGGTAGTATTAGATCTATATAGAGAATACTACATGAGTGGCAGTTAGATATCATTTATCTTACGAAGTTGTTTTAAAATGTATCTAACGAGCGAAAGCGAGTTTGACACGTTTTTAAATAACGAGTTGTAACATAAATGGTATCTAACGACACGACACGAATGTAGTAAGGTACAATAGTTACATTTCACAAATCTTTTTTATGTTTTGGTCATTATGCAGCTCTGAGTGAATGTATCTTAAAGCTGCAATATCGGGGTTTATATCTATTAGTAGAACATGTTTTTCGTCTACATCGGCGAGAATTAATTATTAGTTATGAAATATACAAGAAAACAAAAGTAGATTTAGCATACCTTTAAGGGAATCCTAACTTAGGTGTTTGCTCAGTTTGCTGAGCTTTGAATAGCATACATTTGTTTTAATGCAATATATTACTATGTATCTACTGTGCAAGATGAATGAAAACTATTTAGGAGTCACAGCAGGTTTGTGATCCTTGACATTTTCAGAGGAAAGGGGCCACGCGACTCCTGTGAATCCGCACCTGAATTAAATCAGATACAGTTACATTCTCTCTTCCAATGCTGCTAATGGGAATATGAAGCGGCTTTCATACGAAAATTATGTGTCAGAATTACCAAATGACGTTTAACAGCCAAAAGACGATGGTTAATTAATCAATGTTACCTAGTTGTACTGCTAACAATGTACTGCATTCTCCGTTCGACCTGATCAGGATAAAGTCGATATTTTAAGACGTTAACCGGTTACTTTATTTATCCTCTAATCCTATATAATTTGAAATATCAATGAAATTAATCATTTTATTACACAACTTTACCTTTTTCGGGTAGTAGGCTCACACGTGTTGATTTCCATTTCGCGTACAATATCTATACACCAAAACAAAATAGTTCTTAAACAACAAAATTCATCTTCGAAACGTTTTTTAATTAACTGAAAATAAAATAAGTAACATTTAATAATACACCATTCCTAAAAGTAGCTCCATCTCAAAAAGCTATATTTTTGGTCAGCAACCGAAAATATAGAAATTTATCTAGTCATCATATCTTGCCACTATATATAGTGATTGCATGATAAATACCCCCCCCCCCCTTCTCTCTCTCTCTCTCTCTCTCTCTCTCTCTCTCTCTCTCTCTCTCTCTCTCTCTCTCTCTCGTTATCCCTACCCTCTGTCTCGTTAAGTGGTAAAGCGCTCGATTGATGTGCGGTCGGTCTAGGATCAATCCCCGTCGATAGGCCCATTTGGCTATTTCACATTCCAGCTAATGCACAGTGTTTGGGATATCAAAAGCTGTGGTGTAAACTATCCTGTGTGTGGAATGGTGTATATATTAAAGATTCCTTGCTACAAAAGGAAAAAAGTAGCGGGTTTGCTCTCTAAAGACCATATGTCAGAATTACCAAATGTTTGACATCCAGTAGCCGATGATTAATAAATCAATATGCTCTAGTGATGTCGTTAAACAAAACAAAATTTAAACTCTCTTTCACTTGAGATCAGAGTTGATATATTTTCAACGACATACTTTTGTAGATAATATGTTGTCGAAGTATATTACTCGTCAGTCATTTTGTTTCGTTTTTAAAGTAAATTCCACCAAATGGACGGAACGCTTGCCAAATATTTATTTTATTAATCCTTATCTCTATTCTCAACGTACTGGTAAGTAATATTCCTGAATAGCATTTACAGTTTCGACGTTAGAACGCCATTCATAATGCGTTACGCGAAGAATGAGAGATTTGTATGTTAATTACTACATACCTACACCACTCTAGCGTGCAGCGGGTCCGACAGAATACCGTGAATGCCGCATGCATATCTATAGGCATGACGCTCGCACAAATGTGTGTGCGTGAAAATACACCGTGTCGCCAGGGCTTAAGGTTGGACTATACCAATTCAAATCCCATAGGCGACCATGTTAACGTTTGTGTTTAAAAACACTATATGCAATATATCAACCAAACTGACCCATAAATATCAGTACTACAACCCCTACCTCAAAGTATTAACTGCAGAAAATGGTACCTTTCATGGCTCATTTTCGGTATAACCAGATGTTTTTACAACACCCCTAGTTTCGCACAAAATTTTAGTACTTTTTTTTACATGTACCCCATACATGTTCCAAGCACAAGGCTACTTGACACAGTGGTACTAGATTAATTAAAATTGTATACATTTTTAGCCCAGATGAAACTAATGTTTTTTACAACCAACACACTCACATTTATAACCAATCACAGGACTTGTGGTGTTAACTTCTCTATCAAAAGTTCGGTGCACCTCGAACTTCGACCCAGCCGGAAATTAATTGGTATAGTGCTACCTTAAGGAGAGGAAATGGATTGTAATGGTTGTACTATACCAAACAAAATCTCATAGGCGACAGTGTTAATGTATGTAATTAAAAACACTATATGCAATATATCAACCAAACCAAAGTGGAACCTTTCATGGTTCATTTTCGATATCACCACAACTGGTCAAAGGCCGTTGTATATGCTTTATTTTCTGTGGGAAAGTGCATATAAAAGATCCTTTGCTACTAATGCAGAAATATAGCGCGTTTCCTCTCTAAAACTCTATGCCAGAGTTACCAAATGTCTGACATCCAATACCCGATGATTTATTACTCAATGTGCTCTAGTGGTGTCGTTAAACAAAACAAACTTTAACATTTTCGATATAACTGGATACATTTATTGGCCAGATGAAAGTAATTTGGTTTTGCAACACTGGCAGGAATTGTGGTGTTAACTGCTCTATCAAACGTTCGCCGCATATCCAACTTTGACCAAGCCAAATGTTATTTGGTTTAGTACTACCTATACGGAGCATTTTGACGCGTTGTAGTACGCAACACAGACTGTCGTGTTTGGAGAAAACAGTTTACAAATGGTCGTGGACCACAATCTCAAAATGTTGATGTTCCTGATATAACTACGTGGTGGCATTGTTTGCAATTAAATTAACATTAAATGACTTGGAGTTATTTATATTTAAAACGTTCGCATTCCCAAGATAACCAAAACCCTGTAAACCCTCAAAATTCACTTAAAACATTTGTAATATATGTGCCAGCAACAAAATTATGAACATCGAGAGCGGGGATGGGAGAGGATGTAAGGAAACACACACACACACACACACACACACACACACACACACACATACCACACACACATACACATACCACAGAATTTACATACATACACACACCACACACACACACACATGGTGTGTGGTGTGTGTGTGTGTGTGTGTGGTGTGTGTGTGTGGTGTGTGTGTGTGTGTGTGGTGTGTGTGTGGTGTGTGTGTGGTGTGTGTGTGTGGTGTGGTGTGTGTATGTGTGTGTGTGTGTGTGTGTGTGTGTGTGTGTGTGTGTGTGTGTGTGTGTGTGTGTGTGTGTGTGTGTGTGTGTGTGTGTGTGTGTGTGTGTGTGTGTGTGTGTGTGTGTGTGTGTGTGTGTGTGTGTGTGTGTGTGTGTGTGTGTGTGTGTGGTGTGTGTGTGTGGTGTGTGTGTGTGTGGTGTGGTGTGTGTATGTGTGTGGTGTGTGTGTGTGTGGTGTGGTGTGTGTATGTGTGTGGTGTGTGTGTGTATGTGTGTGTGAGAGAGAGAGAGAGAGAGAGAGAGAGAGAGAGAGAGAGAGAGAGAGAGAGAGAGAGAGAGAGAGTTAAGCGGTGCAGTGAGTTGCAGAACAAGTAACTATGCTCCCAAGGCAGTTAGATGTAAGTGCTACATACCTATGCGTTCTCCGTCTCACACTTAGTCGACATGTGTGCATGTCTGCGGCATTCGTGCGTGTAGCAGCAAACAATACATTAGTGCTTACTGATTATTTATTGAGTATTTATGCTCATAAGTTGGTAACAGACAACTTAATCAAGTTGGCACTGCGGAACAGTGCCACAGTGGCATGTGCCCTGGGTTCAAGTGGAGATGGGGGATGCAATATTCGGGTTCTCCCGATGCATATTTTAGTGATCGTGACGTTTGATCCGGGGTCAACTGGGGATGGGTGTCACAACTGCTTATTGCAATGAAAATTTGCTTCTTAAAGCTAAACAATGTTTTGTTTAACGACACCACTAGAGCTTATTGATTTATTAATGGTGGGATATTGGATGTCAAACATTTGGTGGTAATTTTGACATATAGTCTTAGAGAGGAAACCCGCTACATTTTTTATTAGTAGTAAGGGATCTTTTATATGCACCATCCCATAAACAGGAAAGCACATACCACAGCCTTTGATGTACCAGTCGGGGTGCACTGGCTGGAACAAGATATAGCCCAATGGGGCCACCGACGGGAATCGATCCTAGACTTTATCACTGGGCTACGTCCCGCCCCAATTTGTTTATTCGTCTAACTCGGCTAGACGATGACAAAAGTTGAAACCAATCCTGCCCAATAATTCATCAAGGCACTGTGTGTATAGCTTCCATGAACCATGAACTTCATGGGAGGTTAAAGTTTTGTGTTGGTTTTGTTGGGTTTGGGTTTTGGTTGTTATAGTTTTGGGGTTGTTGGGTGTTTGTTTTTTTTTTCTTTGCGGGGGGGGGGGGGGGGGGGGGGGGCAGTAGAGTACATTGGTTTCTTAATGATCGGCTGTTGAATGTCAGACAATTGATAATTCCGACTCAGTCTTCAGACTGATGAAACCCGCAAAATGTTTCCATTAACAGCAAGGGATATTTTTATAAGCACATAGAGACAGAATGGCATATACCACATCCTTTGAGATATCAGTCGTGGTGCATTGGCTGGAACGAGAAATAACTCAGGCGAGCGCTAAATACTACTGGGCTATACTCTCCCCCTCCCCCCCATCCCCATCTCCTATAAGTACTGCCCTGAATATACGGTGTCATTTTAGCAAATATAATCTGTTAAACAATATATCAACTCATCATTAGTCTGCATTTTTGCTTTGTTAAAAAAAAAAGTAACCGCTGTCCTTGTAAACGCATTTGGCCTGCCTGTGGCAATTGGTTAAGAAACCGTGCAATCATAATTATGGCAGTAGGTTAATTTAGTCCAACTCCATTTTAAGTCCATTACAGATCCGGCTCACTCGGGACTAGACAGTGATAAATCTTGTCACCTATCTTTGGAAAACGTAATAATCATCAACACAGACAGGCGGACGAGAGAAAATCGCTTTCGTTGTATTCGTCATCATCAGAGCAGTGAAAAAGAATCACACTTTATTCTGCGGGTTTTTTCCGCCTACCTGTTAGTGCTCCAATGAGCATGGTGCCTGGAAAAACCCAGTAGACGATGGTTCATCAACAGTCATGCATGGGAGAAAACGCGTATTAAGTGATCTAATTCTCGTCATGTAGGAATACACGAGTTCAAGCCCCGCCTTGTGGCATGGTCACATGCGTAATCGAGTACCTTCCACGGAACTATTTTTCTTTTCTTGTGTATTACGTCATTCTTAAGTGTGGTTGTAAAACAAATAATAACTCAAAGCACAAATTCTGTTTTTTAATTGCGGAAACTGGTTGAAAATGTTTGTGTATAACCCTTTTAAATACAATGGATACTAGAAGTGTGTATACAGTAGACGTTCAGACAGGTAAGTCGGAATTATTTTTTGTTTATCATTTTCTAAAATGCTGCCAACTAAGCGATACTTTTTAATGAAAGTAATCCAGGAACGACGGAGGTGGGGATGGGTGTCAATAATTCTGAATAAAAGATATTATTGGTAGTAAATCTTAACGCAGAGATGAATATTACTTGTAAAATGCAGGAAATTGCAGTTCAGGACATATATAGTCTATCCCAAAAGCAACGCCTTTTTCCAAGTTATTTACTGCGGAGCCGATTTTTGTTTTAATTGTACACTTTTATTTTTATTCTTACGTTAAACGAAACTATAATTATTTACAAAGCACATTTTTGTAGAAGGATGAGACGGGCTGTAGTTTTCGAAATGTTACGGAAGAGCATACCCATGACCCCCCCCCCCCCCCCCCCCGATCTCAGTGAGCCACATCCCCCTCCCAGTGTCTACTTGCTTCCGCCGTGCCTGTAATTATACATATGATTAACGGGACAGACTCTAGTGTTTAAACACTAAGGCATATTTTTCACTATTAGAACCGTTTATGATCGCTAAAATCAAACATTGCTTATATTTTATTGTTTAGATTATTGATTTCCGTACATCCGAAGTGTTTCTGGTCATCCTGGTGTTTCTAATTCCATAAAATGCATTTTTCATATGTTTAAAATAACAGTTATTGAGTCAGTTTTAGTGTATGTTTAACGATATTTCACCGTTTCAGCGTCACATACTCTTGTTTCTCTCGCTCAGGTTTGTGACTTAACCAAACTTAGTGTCCATTTTTACCGGTTAAACTAGGGTCTGCGCCTTTAAATCTATTTTGTGAATGAAATATTAGTGGCTGTATATTAAATGTGTTTCTGGTCGTTTTAGTGTTTGTACTAGGTCAAACTTTACTTTATTTCCTAAAATATTTTGTTTGGAGACCAAATCCAATTTTTCCTAAAATATTTTGTTTGGAGACCAAATCCAATTTGTGTTAAGTACAAATATAGTCCAGTCAGTCTAATATAATGACGATCAGAAACACATTGAATATACAGACAATATATTTAATATGTATTTTTGTCGTTAAAATATTTTTTATTAGTCGCAAACATCTTTCAAGGCAGCAAACAGGATTTTCGCTTTAAGATAACCTGTTGGTAGCTTTCGGCCCTGCCGTATATTCATTTTGTTATCAAAAGTTTTGAACAGATAATAAATACTTTCATATACATGTGTAACAAAATTTGGTAAAACTAATATATTTCATAATGATACATTTGGAGTTTTGCACCAAAATATACACGACTATACACCGATTCATAGCCATGTTGTTTACAACGAACTGTGAATAACGGTGAAAACAAACAAACCAATCACCGCCTAACCGTAGGTAATGTACAGAATGTCACAGAATGCATTTTGCACCTTCCATAACGCTTGCACGCATAAACAAGTCACATCCGTAGCTATAGAATCTTGGGCTTTCGAATAAGATGCAATTCCACGAAATGCGAGGTGCATTGTTATGTTTTTCTTTGATTTGCAAAATTAAAAGCATTCTCTAGTTATTAGACAGCGTAAATATCTTCGGTTGTTGCAGACCTTTTTACCGGTAAATTACACATTACATACCTCCTCTTCCATAAACAGGTGGGGGGAGAGGGGAACGGGGGCATTTTTGTTCAGTATTGCGTCGCAATACAGTACGCAAGTTTAGGGATAGGTTATGGGTGTTTTCGGGGGATGGGTTGTTTTGTTTTTTGTTTAACGACATCACTAAAGAACACTGATTTATTGATCATCAGCTACTGGATGTCAAACATTTGGTAATTTTGACATAGTCTTAGAGACGAAACCCGCTACATTTTTTTCACTATCAGCAGGGAGTCTTTTATATGCACCATCTTACAGACAGGATAGCACAAACCGCGGTCTTTGATATATCAGTCGTGGTGCACTGGACAGAACGAACTTTCGAATAGGATGCAGTTCCACGAAATGTGAGGAGTACTGTTATGTTTTTCTTTGATTTGCAAAATTAAAGGTATTCACTAATTATTAGACGGTGTAAATATCTTCGGCTATTGCAGACCTTTTACGGTAAATTACAACATTACTTAGGCCAAAAACAATTTCTGGTCTTTGGTCAGCGCACGCGTCGATATTGACCCTGTTTTTTTGGGTTTTTTTAATTTCCTGCAGTATGATGTCGATTTTCTTGTTATGACGTAAAACCGCATTTGGAACCAAAATGCCATCGCGAATGAACTACGACGTGCATTCTGAATTCACTTTAAATATGCCCCATATTTCGGTATCAAATGTATTCACCTTTTCTGTGCAATCTATTCTTTAAAAAAAACAAAGAAAAAAAGAAGAAAAAAAAGAGAAAAAAAACAAAAAACCCGCATCACCGTATCAATTCTGGAGCTTTCTATTGGGCCTTACAGCTTCTTCCATAAACAGGACCCGAGGGGAGGGGAAGGGGATCAAGCAAGGCGGAACGGGTGGGAGGGGGGAGGGGACTGGAGATATCTGGCCCCACCTCCAATAATTCTGAATCAAATATATTAGTGGTAGTAAATCTTAAGGCAGAGATGAATTTTATTTGTAGAATGCAGGAAATTTCATTTTAAGACGTGGCCAACATACCCCATTGATGCTTTGTTTTTTGGTGTTGTTTTATTTTGTTTGTTTGTTTGTTTTGTTTGTTTTTTGTTTGTTGTTTGTTTACACTACTAGGTTGTATAGGATATTTTTCGTATTTTTCACAGAATATATTCTGACATAGAAAACTGCAGTAAAAATGCATACAAAAAAATAAATGGTGGTGTGTAACCTGTAGTGACCTTTCATCTTTCGGCAGAACTGTGCTCTCCTTGTGGGTGGAGACCGGTACCGGCATACGACCCCATCACCTACCAGCTTTAATGCCAGTGGCTTAACCGCCGCCCACCGTGGCTGACCGATTTTTCTTCTGTCAACAATACATAAAAAAAACGGAGGCATGTTCAGAAAGGTGGCGAATAGCGGCCGCTTGCAAGACTGGTTTTTGCGCCAAACGTCAGATGAACATAATTATATGATAGAAGACGGTGGTGCCAGTCAATTGTTCGCGAGCGCTCGGCCTTTTGAACTCGTCACAGCTATACATAATATGACTCTGTCGCGACAATATTAGTAGATTTGACACATGTCTAACAACTATGTATTTAGTCGGTAGTTATTGGACAAGTAGAGTTATCCCAGATGGGACAATATGAAACAGGCCACTTGCTGCTGCCATTTGCGTGGAATCATTTTATAGTAGCGCTAAAGAATTAGCAAAACCTGTGCAGACCATATTATTTCTACGTTCCTAAATGTAACAGTAACCATCTGAAAATGGTGTGATATGAATTAATGTTGGACAAGGCGAACAACGCTCTGCTATTTCATTGTATCGGATGAAAACAGGAATTACTGCTTTCACAAGCAAGGACTCTTGGTAACACGTTTGATAGGATATATACAGCAGTAATGATAGTACTAACACGGCTATGATTACACGTGAAAAGTTCAACGGTTATTCCACCGAGCGCGCTGTTCGGATCATGTTGACAAAATGTTTGGGACTCGTATAACGATAAGAGCGGTACAAACTCTACGTGTATGAAGACGTTATAGCATTCCCAGAAGGACGTCGTAAGTACAGTTATTTATTCAGACATCCTTAAAGACCAAGTCAGAAATAGTGTATAGTGTTAAGTAACGGGATGATATGTATTTATCGTTATTATATGAAATTTGTAGGGTTTTTTTTTATTATTACTCTCTCTCTCTCTCTCTCTCTCTCTCTCTCTCTCTCTCTCTCTCTCTCTCTCTCTCTCTCTCTCTCTCTCTCTCTCTCTCTCTCAAATATATTGTTAAAGGGACATACCCTAGTTTCTAAACACTAATGCATATTTTTAACTATTAGAGTCGTTTTTAATAACTGAAATCATACTTTACTTAGATTATATTGTTTATATTATCCATTTCCGTACATTCGTACAAAAGTGTTTTTGGTCATCCTGGTGTTTTAATATCACAAAATGCATTTCTCATATTTTAAAAAACGCGCGTGCGTCTGAAAAGTAACAGTTATAGAGTCGAGTTTCAGTCTGTTTTTAGAGGGTATTTCACCATTTCAAAGTCACAGACTTATGTTTCACTCAATTGTAACTTTACCCAAATGTGTTACAGGATTGTAGATTAACTAAACTTAGTGTTAATTTTCATAGGCTGAAACTGGGGTCTGTCCCTTTAATATCAAATGAGATGTGTGGTTCAGTGATAGAACGCTCGTCACAAGACATTGGGTTGTAGGATCGAATCCCTCAGATGAACCCATTCTCTGATTGGTTTTCTCCCGTCTCATACAGTGGCCCACGACTGGTATATCAAAGTCCGTGGTATGTTGCCCTGTCTGTGGGAAAGTGTATATTACAAATTCCTGCTAAGACTACTTGTCAAAATTAGCAAATGTTTGACATAGACTAACCTATGGTCATTAGTAAATTAATATGCTCTGGCGGTGTTATTACACAAAATAAACTTCAACTTTATAGGTCGCTAAATAATAATTAAAAAATTGGTTACTCTTATGTTCGACCTGACACCCCTTTCTGTACGGAGACTATAAATAATGCGCCACATGTTTAATATGTGTTTCCCCGATGTTCTCATATCAGTTTTTATTAACATTTAGGGTGTTTAACACCAAACCAAATCCCATAGACGACCATAAAAACATATGTGGCTATAAAAAGAGCATATTGATTAATTAATCATCGGCTATTGGATGTCAAACATTTAGTAATTCTGACTCGCAGTCGTCAGAAGAAACCTCCTACATTTTCCTAATGCAACAAGGATCTCTTATATGCACTTCCCCATAGACAGGAAACACATACCACGGCCTCTGACCAGTTGTGGTGCTCTAGTTGGAAAGAGAAAACAACCTATTAGTTGAATGGATCCACTGAGGTGGTTCGATCTTGCGATGGAAGCATCACAAGCGAGCACTCAACCGACTGAGCTAAGTCTCACCATGTGGCTATAACTGCCAACATATAATTATACCTCATTATAAATGTTTTGAAATGAATGACAGAAATTGGGAGTCAAGCTGTTAGTTTCCGAGATAACAGAAGGCATCCTTAACAACACCAGTCACACAGTCTTTAAACAAAAAAATAATTATAAACTAGAAAGTGCTATCATGTCTGTAGGATGATGCATATACACGAAAAATATAGCGGGTTTCCTTTCTTTCTAAGACTATGTCGGAATTACCAATAATACATCAATGTGTCCTAGTGATGTCGTTAAACAAAATAAAACCCAACAACAATAGCAACAACTTGTGTATTATTGTTGTTGGGTTTTGTTTTGTTTGTTTGTTGTTGTTTGTTTTCTTGTTGTTGTTAGGGTTTTTTCGGGTGGGGTGGTGGTGCTTTTTTGCTCCTAATGTTAGATGGATGTGATATGGTAGAAGACGATGATACCAGTCAAATGTTGAACGCGCTACTGATGACATGTTCTGCAGTGTCAAACATAATAACTGGGTTATTTATTTTTTCTGCGATGTCAAACGTAATAACTGTTAACTATCACGCACTAGTCTGGGAGAAGACACCCGCGGCGTTTTGATTTGTAGCCAGCATGTGGACTAGCTGTTATTAGAGTCGCTTCAAACCGAATATATTCATAAACACAGCGACTTGAAAGAAAATACAACGAACATACTATACGTGAGATAACACGGTGCAACTTATAATAATGATTTATAACGATGATTTATATAAATGATTTATACTGGTTTTCATCGGTATTAATTACAATAACCATATCTTTAAGAACATTTAAAAACAATAACGATACTACTAGAGCATATTGATTTATTAATCATCGGCTATTGGATGTCAAACATTTGATAACTCTGACATATAGTTTTAGAGAGGAAACTGGCTATATTGTTGTGGGTTTTTTTTCAGTGGTAACAAGGGATCTTTTATATGCACCATCGAACATACAAGATGGCACATACCGCGGCCTTTGATATGCCAGTCGTGGTGCACTGGCTAGAACGAGAAATAGCCTAATGTCCATAATATAGCATATGAAAAGAAGAAAGTTGTGGATCCGTTTCTTTTGTTTTCGTACGATCGCATGCGTTCTTCTGTTAAAAATTCATGTTTTTACCCACCGTGGCGAAATTGCATGCATCGCCATAGAACCAATGTTTCTCCGTAGAAATATAAGTATATGAGATTTGAAATATCTTTAAAATGAATACATAAACTACATAACAAGTAAGAAAAAAAATCATACATGTCTTCAGTTTACTCGATTGTCAAAAACATGTTCATTTTTGGTCGGCTGTTGACAAATACAGCCAATAGACAAACGTCTTAGTAATAGCACAAAACTGTAGATAGTACCGAGTTCAGGTTGAAATGGAGAATGTAAAATGTAATAAGAATTAGTTGCTTTAAAAAAAAAAATGTCGGTGAATTAAAAAAAAATCCGGATATTTGGCATCAATTCCGGAAATCCGTGTATGGGATTAAAATTCCCGATTTTTCGGAAAATTTCGGTAAGTTGGTTATCCTGCCATATATATTTAGTCGTTGAATTAGTAAACGATGTTTGAAGAGAGAGATCCACACGTCTGATGTCCGGCCTGAGTTTACAGTTTTGGTCAGTAGTTGTTTTCACACAATGTTGATATATTCATTTCTACTGAGATATATCATTGGCGGAGCCAGGATTTTATATTGTGGGCACCCACATTGATGGAGGGGGGAAGGGGGCACTCACATTGTTTATAAGTCGTATTATGGGGCGACAAGCAAATACAAAATATGGTAAGGAAAAAACAGAGGTTTTATTGAGGGGCATGCCCCCTCCCCATCCCCACCTTCCGGCTAACAAGGAACAGTTCATTCATTCATTTCAATATTTTATTCCCGTCTCACCTTTTTAAAAATTACATACATGTTATATAAAACAGTAGGTTATTCGGATAAACTTAAAGGTGCAATAGTATAGTCACAACTGCCATATTTCGCTCTACATTTTGTTTTACATTTATTTGTGACAAATAATTTCAAATTAATCGATTTATACACACAATCTTTGCATAAATAATTCTGAAATATGAAAAATCACAATGTGCTTGTTAGTCATGTTAATAAGAGTCATAGTCTGACATTCAGCATGACTATACTCAAGTCTTATCACGTGGCATTGTAACACATCTTACGAAATTGGCGAAGCGGCTTTGATATACCAGTTGTAGAGGACTGGTTGGTATGAGGAGTTTGTTTTGCCTGTTAAGCGTAACAATGTGTATTTAAGGTGTGTGTTTGTGTGTGTCTGTGTGTATTTAGTACAAAACAACATTCCAATTGTCAACTTATGTCTGCTCTGGTACATAGCCACAAGATGAAGAATACCATTTTGACTTGTAGTATCGCTCATCAAAGAGTTTCACTCAGCACAAAGTTATTTCTGAAACAAATTATACACGCATGCGTTAAACAGTCCAGTCGTTTGTTCAACTGAAGCGAGCGCTTTGTGGCGATACAAAACTCTCGCTAAACTGATTTTGGCGCTCAGTGTTAAAAGAATGAGACATGATGAGAACCAGTGAAATGGTTAATTATATGGCAACAATTATACTCACCTATCGAACGTACATCTGAGTTCAGTCAAACCGAACAGGAATCCTCCCCTACTCCCAACCCCCCACCGAACCCCCCCCCCCCCCACACACACACAAAAACAACAACAACAACCAAAAAACTAAATCGATAAAACCAACAAAACAAAAAACAACAAATACGTTCGCTAGATTGGTTTATGCGCTTCATGTTAAATGAAATGACCACATCGGCGTTTTGGCAAGCGATGGGGGAAAACGCGACTTTTTATTGCGAAGATATTAAAAACGCGTACATTTTTTAAAATCTATTTTATTGATACTTCATATATATTGTAAAAGGTATACGTAGATACTAAAAACAATAGTGAATCACGTTTTTCATAAACGTGGACCTTTAATTAATTGTTCGCGAACGTTAGCGTCGCTTGCTGTCTTTGAACACGGGGCCAACAAGCTAGCGTGTTGGAATACCCGGGCAGGAATTCAAGGTCAAGGTAGCTATGAAGGAAGGAAGGAAGGAAGGAAATGGTTTATTTAACGACGCACTCAACATATTTTATTTACAGTTATATGGCGTCAGACATATGGTTAAGGACCACACAGATATTGAGAGAGGAAACCCGCTGTCGCCACTTCATGAGCTACTCTCTTCGATTAGCAGCAAGGGATCTTTTATATACACCATCCCACAGACAGGGTAGTACATACCACGGCCTTTGATATACCAGTCGTGGTGCACTGGCTGGAACGAGAAATAGCCCAATGGACCCACCGATGGGGATCGATCCCAGATCGACCGCGCAATTAGCGAACGCTTTACCACTGGGCTACGTCCTGCTATGAGGTTAGACGTTTAAAACTGGCCTCTGACTTACATGTACTGGGTTCTCGTCGCAGTACCGACTCCCACCAAAAGTAATCTATAAAATGGCTCAATGGGGAGCGCAATAAACGCTACACAGACTTTTCTTATAACCACTAACCGGCCTCGGTGGCGTCGTGGTTAGGCCTTCGGTCTACAGGCTGGTAGGTACTGGGTTCGGATCCCAGTCGAGGCATGGGACTTTTAATCCAGATACCGACTCCAAACCCTGAGTGAGTGCTCCGCAAGGCTCAGTGGGTAGGTGTAAAACCACTTGCACCGACCAGTGATTCATAACTGGTTCAACAAAGGCCATGGTTTGTGCTATCCTGCCTATGGGAAGCGCAAATAAAAGATCCCTTGCTGCCTGTCGTAAAAGAGTAGCCTATGCGGCGACAGCGGGTTTCCTCTAAAAATCATATGTTTGACGTCCAATAGCCGATGATAAGATAAAAAATCAATGTGCTCTAGTGGCGTCGTTAAATAAAACAAACTTTACTTTATAACCACTAACAACTAACCATTTACCTCAATGTTGAATAGACAGGCCAATAACTGGTCAAAGCACTATTTTTATCGTTTATGGGGTTTAATAACTTTGTCGTTCAGGGCCCCGTTCTAAGAAGCGATCTTAGCTCTAAGATCACCTTAAGTTTGTTTTGTTTAACGACCCCACTGGAGTACGTTGATTAATTAATCAGCGGCTATTGGATGTCAAGCATTTGGTATAGTTTTGACATATAGTCTTAGAGAGGAAACCAGGTACCTTTTTTAAAATACAGCAAGGGATTTTTTATATGCACTTTCCCCACATACAGAAAAGCACATACCACGGGCTTTGTCCAATTTTGGTGCACTGGTTGGAACGAGATAACGCAAATCAGTTGAATGGATCCATGGAACACTCAACCGACTGAGCCAAATCCCGCTTCTTAAGATCGCCTTAAGTGCAAAAGAAGGTTATAGTGCTGCTAATGGGAAAATGTAACCGGGTTCCTCTCTAAGATTATATGTCAAAATTACCAAATGTTTGACATCCAAAAGCCGATGATTAATAAATCAATGTGCTCCAGTGGTGTTGTTAAACAAAACAAACAAACTTTAGGGCTAAGATCGCTTCGTGATACGGGGCTCTGTAATTATTACAACAGGTCTCTAACGCTAAAAACAAAATGGCCCAGCATCTTTAAATCGCCTTGATGAGCCGTCTTCTGCAAATAAATGAAGAAAGAAATAATGATAATGATAATGATGATGATAATGATGATAATAATGAAAGTGATAAATAATAATGAAGGGGAAAGGTCGGGGTCATTCCTAATGTGTGTCAGGGATGTTCACCGACTTTCGTTTTGTATTGGTTCAGGATGTGAACAGGTGTTGAATCGCTTTAGTAAATGATTTATGGTTTTCCAGCAATGAGGCACGCTCCTGTAGGTGGTAACAGGTATCCGTGGCTGTACAATCCTTGCCTTTAGCTTTATAGTACTAGTCCTGAGACACAGCATGGAACTTGTAATGAAATACGAAACGCGTGTTAAAAGAAGTTATGAAATTTGTTTATCGGGGTTTACTTGCACTTAGAAACAAATCGACACGCAGGAGAGATAATCGGACTGAATTTAAATCGGGCTCGTGTCGACGAAGATGTGACGATTGCTTTACCCTGCATCTTGTTGCTGTTTTTTTTTATGATGTTTTTTTCTACTTATTTTCGTGTTTATATCCAATTAAGGTTCAAGCACGCTGTCATGGGCACACACCTCAGCTATCTGGGCTTTCTGTCCAGGACAGTGGGTTACTTGTTAACGGTTAGTGGTTATTGAGAGAGAGAGAGAGAGAGAGAGAGAGAGAGAGAGAGAGAGAGAGAGAGAGAGAGAGAGAGAGGGGGGGGGGGGGGTGGGGTGGGGAAGGTTTATAGTGGTCTTACACCTACCCACTGAGTCGTTAAAACTCGCTCTGGGTGGGAGCCGGTACCGGGCTGAACAAACCCTGTACCTACGAGCCTTACGTTTGATGGCTTAACAACAACACCACCGAGGTTGGTTTGTCGCTGTTGTTTAAAATGACCCTTTTATAGTGTTACTAAGACGGGCCTCGATGGTGTAGGTACTGGGTTCGCATCCCAGTGCCGGCTCCCACCCAGAGGGTAGGTGTAAGGCCACTACACTGACTTCAATTCTCTATAACTAACTACTAACCACTAACTTCTAACCCACTGTCTGTTCAAGACATCCCAGATAGCTGAGGTTTGTACCCAGGACAGCGTGCTAAATCCTTAATTGGATATAAGCCCAAAATTAATATGAATGAATGAATGATTGAATGGTTATCAACATAAATAGTGACAAAGTAGATGTTTATTTATTTTTTCTAGAATTATTAGTTTGAAAAAAGCTCCACAGACACCAACAAATCATCCATTTACTTGTTTATTACACACCTTCTGAATTTTTGCCACGCTACTTGCTCAGAGAAAATATTCTCCTACTTTACAAGTAATATATGTGTGTTATAAAACTGTTGTACTTTGAACTGAGAAAGTATTGCTGACTATTTCGGGGGCCATATCTGCACCATTTCATGGTTTGTTAACGGCGGGAAAAGAGATCAATGGAAAATACGCGGTGTTTCTTTCAAACTATATTTCGCAATTTTTAGATGTTGACCTTCATGGGTGGTTCTAAGATTTGACAAGCGGCGGGAACAGGGAAGGCCTGGTATTATATATTTGTGTTATTAGTCTTGAAATGGTCCGTTTTCGACATACTCGTATGAGATGGGGGGAGGGGGGAGGGGGTTCCATCCATCCATCTATCCATCAACTTCCACTCAGGAAAGTAATCGTTTTTCAGGGCAAATCCTTCTAAGACGTTGAGTTCTTTGGGGTCTTCATGTTTGAGGTGGGTTAAGCAGGGTCGTAGGAACAAATATGGCTGTTTAGGGTATAACATGCAAGACAGATCCAAGAGGGTCAGACTGTCATTGGGGGTGTTCTTTTTAGCAGTTGGTCCATGTACACTTTTTACATTTGGTTCCCTACATAAAATATTTACTGGATCCGCCCTTGAAAATATGCCTGTTTCGAAACTTGGTCTAGAAGTCCGTCGCCTCTACGACATAGGTGACTTTTCACTCTTATGTAGACAGGACAGCAGATACCACGGTCTTTGGTGTACCAGTCATGGGGCATTGGTTGCGACAAGGTACAAAATAATGATCCAGCATGTCTGACCCGACGACCGATCACGTGTCGGGCGATCGTTCCATCAGTGAGCTACAATTTCCCCCCTTGTTTCAAAGATAACACCACTAAATTGCAGTTACGGTTAGGCCTCGGTGACTTCGTGGTTAAGCCATCGGACATAAGGCTGGTAGGTACTGGGTTCGCAGCCAGGTACCGGCTCCTACCCAGAGCGAGTTTTAACGACTCGTTGGGTAGGTGTAAGACCCCTACACCCTCTTCTCTCTCACTAACCACTAACAACTAACCCACTGTCCTGGACAAATAGCCCAGATAGCTGAGGTATATGTCCCCACGACAGCGTGCTTGAACTTTAATTGGATATAAACACGAAAAGAAGTTGAAATACAATTAATTGAATGCTCGGCTATTTAGTCTGTAAAAATCCAACAATACCTTTCATGCAAAGTCTGTACTTTAAAACACACAATCAGTTCTGACAGCTACTGATTGCATCACACTGGCAGAATTAACTAAATAGATTAAAATGTTAGGAAATATGCACCATTCCATGGGAAGATACCCATACCTACTGCGTTTATAATGCGCCAACAGCTTTCTAACCCCGTCGCAGATTAGAAAACAGGGCCTACTAGTGCATACTTCAGACAACATTTCCAACTTGTTAATAGAAATGCCTCTCGTTGACAGTATGGGGCGGGACGTAGCCCAGTGGTACAGCGCTCGCCCGATGCGCGATCGATCTCGGATCGATTCCCGTCGGTGGGACCATTGGGCTATTTCTCGTTCCAGTCAGTGCTACACAACTGGTGTAACAAAGGCCGTGGTATGTACTACCCTGTCTGTGGGATGGTGCAAATAAAAGATCCTTTGCTGTTAATCGAAAAGAGTAGCCCATGAAGTGGCGACAAAGGGTTTCCTCTCTCAATATCTGTGTGGTCCTTAACCATATGTCTGACGCCGTATAACCGTAAATAAACTGTGTTGAGTGTCGTTAAATAAAACATTTCCTTCCTTCGTTGACAGTAAAACCATTTCTGGAAGATTTTTAAACGTGATCATCTATTGAGGTGTAGCGTGGTCTGGATCGGCGGGGGTTCGAATATGAACCTAGCGACCCTTCTTGTGTACATTTTCCCTGGATACCTTGTGAATAGGCTAATATTGCCCTGTAAAAACATTTTCAGCCTGGAGGAGGTGGAGGTCGAAGGTCCATAGCAAAGCGATCTGGAGTCACTGGGGGAAACAATCTCTAGGAGACAGAAGCCAGACTTTATATTGAGAAAAGAGGGGCGGGATTTAGCTCAGTCGGTTGAGTGCTTGCTTGAGGCGCTTGCGTCGCAGGATCGAACCACCTCGGTGAATCCATTCAGCTGATTGCGTTTTTTTCTTGTTCCAACCAGTGCACCACAACTGGACAAATGCCGTGGTATGTGCTTTACTGTCTGTGGGAAAGTGCATATAAAAGATGCCTTGCTACATTAGGAAAAATGTAGCGGGTTTCCTCTGATGACTACGAGTCATAATTATCATATGTTTGACATCCAATTGCCGATGATTAATTAACCAATGTGCTGTAGTGGTGTCGTTAAACAAAACAAATTTTATATTGAGACTGACAAAAACGTATATTTTCGTCCACGAATGGGGGTGTGTGGGGTGGGGTGGGGGGGTACACCCATCCCCTAGCCTACTCCCGTGTTATAATTGTAGTATAAGATTAGTTCAGAACAGAAAGGTTCTGATTCTTCCTAGACAGATCTGTTTGGATGTACTTGCATGTACACTGAACAATAAAAGTTATACTCTATGACAAAATATTGGACAACTTTAAGCCGTAGTTTTTAAAGTGGCAAACATGCCTCACCATATTAGGGGTATAAGATCATTATTTTTTTACGAATGCGAAATACAAAGACAACTGCTGTTTTAATACACGTGGGCATTATTGTCATCAATAGCTGTCGTCAACTGCCTACACACACAGACGTACGGGCTCCCAATTTTGTAGGGGGCATGTCTACACATAATATACACACGTCTGTCGCCAAGGTGGGTTGTTGTTAGGTGTTGGAAAGATGCATACATGAACCATCAACACATACTGACAGCTTAACAAATGAAAAACGCGGAATTTCAGAATTAATAAAACAAACGGAAAACCAGTCTGCATCCATATGCGCCAGTCTGCGTCGGTTTGCGCCAGTCTGCATCCATATGCGCCAGTCTTCGTCGGTTTGCGCCAGTCTACATCCATATGCGCCAGTCTTCGTCGGTTTGCGTTAGTCTACATCCATATGCGCCAGTCTGCATCGGTCTGCATCGGTCAGCGTCGGTCTGCACCGGTCTGCGCCAGTCTGCGTCGGTCTGCGTTCATCTGCTTCGGTCTGCGCCAGTCTGCGTCGGTCAGCATTTTTGTGCGCCAGTCTGCGTCGGTTTGAGCCAGTTTGCTTCGATCAGCGCCAGTCTGCGTCCATCTGCGCCGGTCTGTTTCGGTCAGCGTCTGTCTGAGCCAGTCTGCGTCGGTCGGTTTCAGTCTGCATTGGTCTGCGTCAGCCTACGTCGACCTGTCTAAACCGTGTTTGATGAACGAAGTCTAAATTTAAAATGTTTTCTTTATCTTTCAGGTTGATGGAAGAATTTAACAGCGGAGATTACGACTGTTTTTATGTTCGATCATAACACGTGTCGCTAACTGCAAAACGTCTAATTAGAGATAACCACAATTCCAGATAAAGTTTTTTCAAATGTCTCACCCAGGGTAATCAAGTACCGGAAACAGTTTCTTCGTCTGACTGTATACAGAGATCACGTGATGATGTTTCTCCATTCAGATCATCATCCATCAGTGCGCCAATAGGTCCAACAGTTTAAATATTCCTCAAGTGTCAAGCACGGTGTTGTGGATTGCCCACTTCATTCTGGATAATGGCAGTTAAAAACCGTGTGTGATTATACCTCGATACTATGCAGTTGCTATTCATTCTAAGAGGTATATATGCAGATGTGTTTGTGGTATTACCGGAAGCAATATATTTAAGTGGAATCAATAAGTAACCATTGTAACAGTGGTAAGACGAACAGAAATTAAAAGTTTAGACATTGACAAATAATACAAATTGATGCGAAAACTTCTACTAAAATGTCTGTAAGTTTTTGTGTTTTAGCTCTGGAATGTATAAAACTGCATCTGGGCAAACATTAATTTTTCCCATAAAGAAAGAGCTATGTTCTGAAATTCTGTAAATTAAAAAAATGTGCAGATACGAAACAGTTGGAGTTCATTCAAGATAACGGTTCCCACGGACGTTGTAACTGTGTAGGAATACCAAAATTAATCGTTTGCTGTGATGTTTGCACCTTTAATTCTGTAATTGCAAAAGCATGGATACAATCCAGGGTTGCAGTTCGCCAAAGATGACGGCTCCTGGAGACCGTGTTAAGTAGGAAATCGAGATTTATTCGTTTGCTTTAATTTCGCTTCAAACCTGTTACAATATTCTGTAATTTAAAACATGTGGATATATCCTGGGTTGCAGTTCGTCAATGATGACGGCTCTTGAAGACAATGTTGACTAGAAAAATCGAAAGTAGTTACGTTTTATTCTGCAACTTCAGAAGTATGGATAGAACAAAGGTTGCAGTTCGCTAAAATTGATGGTTCTTGAAGACAAGTTGACTGGGAAGTCGTGACTTAATCGTTTGTTTTAATTTAGAAACCAGTTTCCTTCAGTTCTATAACTTCAGAAGTGTGGATACAAAACAGAGTTGCAGTTCGCTAAAGATAACGGCATCTGTGGACAATGTTGACTATCGAAATCGAGATTTAATCATTTGTTTTCAATTAAAAAATCAGTTCCGTTCTGTTCTGTGACTTCGGAAGTGCGGATACAACAAGGGTTGCAGTTCGCTAAAGATGACTGCTTCAGTTGACAGTGTTGACTAGAAAACTCGTGATTTAATCGTTTGTTTCCAATTCAAAAACCAGTTGCGTTCTGTTCTGTCCTCTTAACTTTAGAAGTGTGGATACGAACCAGGTTTGCAGTCCGCTAAAGATGACGGCTCCGGCGGACAATGTCGATGAGGAGTACGATACTTACTCGGACCTGCCCTTCTACGTTCTCGGGTTTGTTCGCGTTGCTCTCGCCGTCTTCGGCGTCATCACCAACGCCATGTCCATCAAGGTGCTCGCCGACAAGAGCATCTGGTCGGCGACGTCGGTCCTTCTCATTTCGCTCGTCGTCTACGACACCTTCTTCCTCATAACGACGGCGGTGTCGGTGGTGACGGGGCTGCTGCCGCCAAGCGCCATCGACGACAGCACCTACTTCCGCATCGTCTCGGTGATGTTCCCCATCCGCTTCGTGATGCAGGTGGGCTCGCACTACTCCACCGTCGCCCTCACCGTGGAGCGCTTTATCGTCGTCGTGAAGCCGTTCAAGGCCAAGGTCATCTGGACGATGACGAACGCCCGGCGCGTCATCCTGGCGGTGTTCGTCTTCACGGTGCTCTTCAACATCCCCAGGTTCATCGTGTTCTCGTCGATTCCGTCCACCAACGTCACTGACGACGAGCCCATCCTATCGGACCACGTCGCCCACTTCTGGTACAGTAGGGTCTACGAGATCTACCTGACGCTGGTTATCTTCTACATCGTCCCCTACGCCGTGATCCTGACGCTCAACATCTGGCTCCTGCTGCAGCTGAGGAGGAGCGCGAAGGAGACGAGGAAGATCAGCACGCGGCACAACGAAGGGACCGCCGTCTACCACTCTCCCTCGCAGCACGAGGACGGCCTCACCGTCATCGTCCTAGGTCTGACGTCATGCTTCTTCGTGTGCTGCGTCGTGCCGATGGCCTGGCAGATCATGATGGTCATCAGCCCGAACCTGTTCTCCGTTTACCTGCAGCCCGTCAGTGACACCATGTTGTGCATAAACTCGGCCACAAACTTCATCTTCTACTGCCTGCTCGGTCGCAGGTTCAGGGAGATCTTTTGCAGACAGTTCTGCGGGAAGAAGACCCGCGCGCGCAGACTTGGAACTGGAACGTCCAGGAGGACGAGTTCGGTTCAATCTCCTGCAGCTTCTGCAGAGCTGCTGTCCGAAAATGGGACGAAAGACGGCTATGTACGACGGAAATACGATCTATAATGTTTAGTTTCTAAAATGTTCTGTGTCATGTGGTTCGTGCATTTCGTGCATTAAAATTACCATATGGTATTTCGTGGTATGATTATGTTAGCTTTTAGGCATAGTGCAAGAAAAAAAGAACACTTTTCTTTTCATGGCAATACTTTTGTTTTTATTTTGTTTTTATTTTTTATTCATTTATTTATTTATTTATTTATTTTGTGGGGGCTTTTGTGGGGTTTGTTTGTTTGTTGTTGTTGTTGTTTTTTGTTTTTTTTTGTTAATAACAAAATACGAAAAGTAACCTGGTGTTGAAAGTCAAAAAGATACTTTATACAGGTGTTAGGTATATTATTGAAAGAGTATGACAATATGATTCTTCTTCTCATTAGTATATCAACCTTTATTTTAAAAACAACTGGGGTTTTTTTTAATGTATTTTATTATTTAATTTTTACTCAATTTTTGTGTGAAACTAGGGGTTTTGTAAAAACATCTGGTTATACCGAAAATGAGCCATGAAAGGTACCATTTTCTTCAGTTAATACTTTGAGGTAGGGGTTGTAGTACTGATATTTATGGGTCATACTTTGGTTGGTATATTGCATATAGTGTTTGTTTAAACACAAACGTTAAAATGGTCGCCTATGGGATTTTATTTGGTATAGTACAACCTATAGCCGCTCTTGACATTGGGGTTGAGTTCAGCCAGACCGAGCAAGAAAACGTCCGCTAGGAAAATGGCCATGCTCAAGTCAGTAAAATGTATTTCTTTTTATTCGTAAGGCTATCCAGAATAAGAAATCCATTGGTAGCATTTTTTATCGGTCATTTGATTATAGCAGCCATCTTGAAATTCAAAATGGCCATCATTTTAGACTATTTCACATATATCTTTACTCCCAGTTTACATAGAAACATAATTTTTATGTCTATTTACATTTTTATGTCAATATTTTGTTAAGCCATTTGGACACGTCCGCCATCTTGAAATTCAAAATGGCCGTCATTTAAATACCTTTATTTATCTCTTTTTCTCTCAGTTGACCCAAAACAACAATTTAGATATCTCTTTACATTTATGAGCTGAGTGAATGAATTCGTACAAAAAGAAAATTTTTGTCTGACCTAGGCAGCCATACTGAAATTCAAAATGGCTACCATTTTAATATGTTTTTCAATATATCTCAACTCCTGGTTAACAGAGAAACACGATATTTTTTGTCTATGTACATTTCTCCAGTCATGAATGTATTGGTGACATTTTTATAGTCATCCAATTATGACAACCATCTTGAAATTCAAAATGGCCACCATTTTAATGTACTTTTATTATATCTTAACTCCCTGTTTATGTAGAAGCACAATTATTTTTGTCTATGCACATTTATAGGATCAATGAATTAATTGGAGGCATTTTTATAACCGTCCTCCAGTCATTGCAACCACATTGAAATTAAAAATGGCAGCCATACAGAAATTCAAAATGGCCACCAATTTAATCATTTTGGTAAATACTTTTCCTCCTAGTCCACATACATTTTATATCAAATAATTAAAATATTGCATTAGTAAACTAATGAAATAGAAAAACATACCAATTGTAAGCTGTACCTCACAATTAGCCAACTGCTATTTTTTTTATACAAAGTGGTTACAACATTTAGTATCTGGCTAATAAAATGTTGCTTAAATTAACCACTTTTTAATAATTTCAAATGCCCTACATATCTGAAAATTGGCTAAACCTAATTTCTGTCCAATGTGACCCCTGATTGGGTATCTACTTTGTCTATAATGGCATGTGTATTGCAGTAATCATCACCAGCTTTATACTTGTAGAGTTCTGTACATTGCAGGTTATATTTCTTAGGGGTTAATCTACCTGAACAATTATTGACACAGCAGTTACATCTGATCAATTCTATTACAGCCTGTGGCGCAGCTTGTACCTCCAATATATGTTATTATCCATGACCAAACCATGGGTCTAGAATCTCTGGACGTAACACGGAATCTTGAGCTCAGATATTTTCTTAGGTATATGCTCTTTGAGTATGCTGTTTTCACATCTCAGAGATATGTGAGAGTGTTTCCTCAGTTTGGTTTTGGCGATGGCTTCTTAAAACTTCATTCCTTTCATTTGTACAAATGACCTTTGAGCTTAATACCATGTAGTAAAATATTCAAATTCTTGCTGATCTCTTTGTACGGTTCATCACCAATTCCAAACTGGCTAAGAGCTTCAGATGTAGCTGGTGAATAATTCCCGAATACATCCAATACAATTTTTTGCTAATACCACCAATTTTTCCTTTTGTGTTACATCCAGCTTCTGCATGAAAGCCTTCTAATGTTGAGGTTCTTTCTGAACCCAGTTCATCATCAATTAGTTCCATGTTGGTCTGGTTGTAATAACCCAGTTCATCATCAATTAGTTCCATGTTGGTCTGGTTGTAATTTACGTTTGTACCTATATTTATGCATTGGGATTCATGTGTGTAACTTCCCAGGATGAGAACCCAACAGTCTGTGTCTGGGATAGAAATGCTCTTCATATCTGACAGACATGTTGTCCGTGATCAGAAGCATTTCCTGAATTCACTGATTCACTATTATATTTATCTTTACCACAGAGAAATATTTACGAAATATGACATTAGATATTACCACTAACCAGGCTACAGATTTTCGCTATGATATTGTAAAACTATTAAAGGCCATGGTCTGACCGTGACATGCGCCAAAGCCTACGTCTGTTTTATGATATTGTAGTGCTAAGTTATCTTGGAAACTATTGGTAGTGGGAATAACTTGTATGTTCAGGATGCTACTCCTATAAATGACATCAAGTAAGCTATACAAAGGATCATCTGATAATACATCTGGCAGATAAAGTTATAAAGACACAATAAAAGATGTTCTCTGAAATGTACCAAAATACCATCCCACAACAGCTGCCAGTACACACAAAGAAGCAGACATGCTCATGATTCCTCATACTCATGAAGTATTTTTTTTTTAATGATTTTATTGCCCCCAGATCAGTTGACAGTGTCAAGGTTGGGGAGCCTTGAATCATTGCCTTACAAAAATACATGTATATATTCATACCTTCTAGTTACATACATTTGAAGTTATTAAAAACAATACATAAATATGAATACAATAATGGTTTTTATCACCCACCTGGTGAACGTATAACGGTGTCGTACAAATACGGTACGCACCACGAGGGTCGTACCGGATGTACGTATTTTCATTGGTTGACAATGAAGCAAGGCTATTATGATTGGTTGGACAGTAACTCTACCGGGACTTTTGTTTTCATTCATGAAAAATTACGTTGTCAACATTCCACAAGTTGTACTATATATTTCATTCATTCATCGGATGTCGCGAGACATTTAAATTAAAAATAATAATAAAATACTAGTATATAAAATAAATAAAATTGAATATTGTATATATGTATTATTTCTATAAAGAAAGCTATATACACCTTGAAAAATAAAATGCACAAATAAAATATCGTAAACATGTATGGTCTGCTACCGATTTTGTTTATTTGGCAACTCGAAAGGTAGTTTTTTATTTTTTTAAACTTAAACTTAATATATTTTGTAGAATTATGAAAAAGTAAAATATACCGACCTGTAAACACCGTTGTTTGCTTGTTGTAGACATTTAACAGGGGTCAAGGTTAGTAGACCAGTTTTTATTTTAATGTGGCGATGCATTGTAATAATATAGCTAATTTTGAATTTGAATGACGTCAGAATTCCAATGACGTCACTTTGCACCTCCTTACAATAACCACAAACTGGGTACATGACGTTTCCGTTTTAAGAATGCTGGAAAAAATCCAATGCAAAATCCCTATTGATTTTTTTTTTTTTCGAACATTACTGAAGCACCTGAATGTGTATGAAGAAAATTCTGTGATTGAAAAATTGTACCTTTTACGAAATATGGATTTCAAGTGAAATTACGGTAAGATATGCTATATTTATTGTGTACAAAGAAAGCCAAAACAAGGGCGCGAAAAGTGACTGTCGTCGACCTTAAAGTTATAACTTTAGTTTTCCCGTGAACTCATGCAGCTGCTTTTGCAAGCTACACGTTTTTAACTGCAAAAACACTTGTTATTCTCTTATTGGTTGGATTTTTGGTCAGCAAATTGTTATTGTCAGTTGTGATTTGTGAATTCATCATTATTAGCATAACCAGCGGGGTAACGGGAACATTTGTTTCTTGGGGGCGTTTTGTTAAAATATGGAATTATGCATTAGTTTTACCCATTTTTCACCCAATATGAAAATAAACATATATTGATGCATGTACCTTACAGCTTTCTTTAAATTAAAAAATGAAACCCGATGGAAATTTATGGGGAAGTACGTCTACACCACTCCCCTGAAAACGTCACAGAGAAGTAGCGGAAGTACAACGAACTATTTCTCAATGCGGCGGTACGTAGTCGTGCACCGGCTAGTTATGCAAATCAACATCCGGTCTTGAAATAGGCTACAAAATTGATTGATTTATTTATTTATTTTTCATAATTTGCGTGATTTAAAGGAGGGTAATAAATAAAATACCACACTCGTTTTCGCTAGATATAATTTTTACGAAACTCGTGAACTTCCCAAACGTATCCGACCTCACTTTCGTTCGGTCAGATACGTTTGGGAAGTTCACTCGTTTCGTAAAAATGATATCTAGCGTAAACTCGTATAGTATTCTATATTGATCTGAGGGGGACAGGGGATAGAGAATGGACAGATGAAATGAATGGGGTAAAAAAGAGGAAAGATAAACAGAAACTAAAAAATAGAGAAAGAAGCATGTATTATTTACTCGTATTGTAGATTAAGATTACCAAAATATTCCCTTCATTGTCGAGTATGTCGTTTATGAAAATTATTCCTTTTTTTATATATTCATTATATAGAAACGGTTTGTAACTTTTTAAGATGTTGGTATTATACCAAATATTGAGTCCTTGTATATCTTCTGTCGTTTTTAGACTTTCTTTTTCTTGTAATATATACTCATGAAGTAATCGGGCCAAGCAATGGGGTGGATTTCTGCATCAAAGGCACAGACTATTGGCTAAATGGTATGTCTCAATACACGAATAAGTATATACAAATCACAACCAGATCAACGTGCAACCATTTTATAATGAACGATGTCTAGAGATAGATTCAATAGAACAAATTGGTGATGGTGGACATCAATAAAGAGAATTCAATGTATTCACAAAAGTTCCACAGATAACACTGACTCCAGCTTGGAATCGGTAATGAACCATACAAAGAGGTCAATAACACATACAAAGAGGTCAATGACAATGTGATGATTTTACTGCATGCACAAGGGCCATTTCTACTCTGAGATGAACGAAGTTCACAAACCATCGCCACACTAGTGTGGAAACACTGCCACATATCTCTGGGACATGGAAACATCATACCCCAAGACCTCATCTCCAAGCAAATATCTGAGCTCAAGATTCTATTCTACATCCGGATATTATTGATTCATGCAGACTTAGTTAGGGTCAACGGGTTTGGTATATTTGTGTATGTACTGTTGGAGGTGCAAGCTGCAGCAGAAGCTGTGGTGTCAGTAATTGTTCAGGTAGATGTACCTTCGGTGTAAGTGACACAACCTTCAATGTACAGATAGCTGCATGCGTGAAGCTGATGAGGACTTCTACAGTGTGCATTCTGTTACAGACCAAGTAGATGCCTAATATACCATTATGAATTATAATTTACAATAGGTATGTACTTATATTTCATTAGTTTAAAATATAGAACATAAAAGTAATTAGTATTGCAACATTTTAATTAGTTCACCTAAAAATGTACTTAGGAATACAAAATTGCATTTGCATGTAGACTAGGGGAAACATTATTTGCCAAATGATTAAATTGGTGGCCATTTTAAATTGTCATATGGCTGCCATTTTAAAGTTTAAGATATTTGACTACTGAAATGTACATAGACAACAAAATTGTGCTTCTACTTTCACTGAGAGTTTAGATATAAGAAATATAATAATATTATATTAAACTGGTGGCCATTTTGAATTTCAAGATAATTGCTATGATTGAATGACTATAAAAAATAAACCAACCAATTCACGGACTACAGAAGTGTACATAGACAAAAACGGTGCCTCTACATTAACCTGGAGTTGAGATATATGAACAATATATTAAATATGGTGGCCATTTTGAATTTCAAGATGGTTGCGTTGCCATGATTGAATGACTGGATAAATGAATGCAACCAATTCATGAACTTCAGAAGTGTACATAGACAAAAAAGTGTGCCTCTACATTAACCTGAATTGCGATATATGAATAATACATTAAAAATGGTGGCCATTTTGAATTTCAAGATGGTTGCCATGATTGAATGACTATATAAATGAAGGAAGGAGATGTTTTATTTAACGACGCACTCAACACATTTTATTTACGGTTATATATCGTCGGACTTATGGTTAAGGACCACATATGTGGAGAGAGGAAACCCGCTGCCGCAACTACATGGGCTACTCTTTTCGATTAGCAGCAAGGAATATTTTATATGCACCATCCCACAGACAAGATAGCATATACCACGGCCTTTGGTATACCAGTCGTGGTGCACTGGCTGGAACGAGAAACAGCCCAATGGACCCACCGACGGGGATCGATCCCACACCGATCGCGGATCTGGCGGGAGCTTTACCACTAGGCTACGTCTCGCCCCGACTATATAAGGGCAGTTTCACGGGAAAGGTTGCATAAAGAGTCTCACTGGGACCCAAAAATGTACTATGTAGCATTCTATAATTTAAAAAAAAAAAAAAAAAAAAGCAATATGACTAGTGAAATGTTTATACAAAATTGGACCTACAGCTGTTATGGTTTATAAAATAATCAGTGATATGGTTACATGCACAGCATAAAAATATTAGGACACATAGGTACTGCATAATCATAAGCTTTTATGTGTTATATTTCTGAGGATAAACTGAGGTGTTTTTTTTAAATAGGAAACTGTTAAGAGTAACTATTTTTTCATTAATAAGGCCAAGGATTTTAAGTTTTCTGATGATTTTTTGTAATATTTTAGCAATATTCTTCTATTTAAAAATGATTTATTTTAAACAGAAACCATTAAATACTAATCTTACAAACAGAATGTCTATAACGAATTAGAAATGAATTTTCAATATGTTTTTTAGAATACTAGTTAAAAATAATGTTGATTGCATTAGTATTAGCAGTAATATAAGCTTTTAAACAATGCAGTGTGAAAATGGCAATTTCGTTTAGGAGGGGACATTTTTTTAACGTGGATTTCAGTTAAATAAACTGAGACTGCTCTTAATATTTTTTTAAAATTTGAATTCATAATTGTATTAGGAAATAATATTTGATATGAATCTGCATGTAATGGTGTAATTAGATAATTAACATTGAAATATTACCTGTCATTCATATGTACACTGCTGCATACAAGTCACACAATCTACTTAGCTTGCAATGTCCTTATTTGTCAGCTTTATTTTGTAATATTTGGATTTTACATCCTGCAACTGTGGCAGAATAAAACGCTAATGTCCTTCAACCGTTAAAGGCCCAATAAAGATGAAACGACTTTCTAAGCACTCCACTCCGACAGTCTGAGAGGAAATTGTCCGTGGCCATTTAAATGTTGATGTCACTTTACATTCATGAAGGAATTTCATACAAATATGATCACCTTCAAGCACTTTACACTCGCATTGTGTATTGGCTATTCGTCCAATGTAATAACCCTCATCATAGTAAACAGTATTCATAAAAACAACAGATTCTGTAATAATATGAACTGACCTGCATTAAGCAGCCACCTGTATAAAACAGCCACCTGTGTTAAAAGGCCAATTTGATACATGTCCTCTTTATGGTGAATGTTTAACACATTTGACTGTATATACACATGGCAGAATAAAGAACCAAAATTGATCAATGCACAACTTTCCAAGTGTGACAGAATAATAAACAAAGCTGACATTTTTCAGTCAAACCGCACTAACACCTGCAGATTGTCAACAAATGTCTCAGACTTCCATACAAGTCACATGTACATAGCAACACCCAGCCATGTCAATATCAAATCTGCTCAACTTTAACATGTTGTAAAATGTCCTTTCCGGAACTTGAACATTGTGACATAAAATTGCCACTGCATCAGTGAATGGATAGTTAATTTTAAATTAATTTAAATCCTACATGTAAGTATGTTTTATTTTTTATTTTAGACATACAGTAATTCTCAATAATGCATCATATCTCACAACCCTTTTACAAAAAATCTATCAAACAAACTTCATATATATTATGAAATTGGTATAGAATTACATTTTGTATCCATTCGAGTAAATATATTGATAGTGTAATAAAAGCACTTTGCAAAAAGATGTTTAAATATACATGTTAAAATTGTGTTTAGGAGGGGACATTTTGTTTAACATGCAAAATCTTGTGTATTTACAGAACTATAATTCACACAAACACAATAATTATACAAATTAGTTTTTGCAGGCCATTATGCATGTACTATATGATTAAAGTTTTGTAACCTGCCTGTATATATTTATTTGACCCATGTTTGGGAGGGGACATTTTTTAACGGAAAATTTTAGGCTCTATGTTAAAATAAATATCTCAAAGTAAATAACAAAGTCATATTGATTTTTGTTCTTGACACAACTGTAGGTGTCTATTATGATTATAGTAATACAAAAATAATTGTAAAATGTTATTTGAATTATTTATAGGTCAATGTTCATGACAGGACATCTTCGAAAAATGTTAACGGAAAACAGGGTTAATTCTTTAAAATACTGTAAATTTATAACACAACATCCAGTTTTGATATGGTTGGTAAAAATGTTTTTACCAGTAGTCTGGTATTCAAATAAATAAAAATAAAAGTATCTATTTCACATCACATTATCATTAAAATAGTGATGGAATAATGCAAAAATGCAAATGAGAGTCGTAAATGTGTTATTTTGATATATAAATATTCACTACTTGATGAAAAATCAAGTTATTTCAATAAAATGTGGTTTGTAGGTTGCTATACAATTCACACAGGTACCAAAAAAATTTCAGCAGAACAAAGCTTTAAATTTTAAAGTTATGAAAATGTTATTCCTATCAACGAGCAGTGCAACCTTTCCCGTGAAACTGCCCATAAATGAATGCAACCAATTCATGAGTTACAGAAATGTACATGGACAAAAAGAAATGTGCTTCCACGTTAACCGGGAGTTGAGATATTTGACAAATATATTAAAATGATAGCTATTTTGATTTCAAGACGGCTGTCAAGATCAAACAAAATTTTTCTTTTTACAAAATAATCAGCTGAGGACATAGATATAAACTGAAACCAAATCCTAGAGTTGCTACGTCTTGACCAATGACGTTATATTGTAATGAATGTAACGGAAATTGAATTATTCGTTAAACGATGACTTTTGTTTGTTTTATGGATGTTGTTGAATTGTTGTTGTTTTGTTTTAGTTTTCTTTCTTTCTTATCTTTTTTTTTTCTTTTCGTTTTTGTGTGGGTGGGGGTGGGGGTGGTGGTGAGTGTCTGAGTTCCAAGACAAGGATGTTCATTCCCAGCATCTCTATTATTTCTTGGCTCCACGTCTGCTGCATTATGATTCAGCATTTTCTTTTCAAAATGTCGTGTCGAGCATATTCGTTTTAAATACGGTTCCCAGCGCGCTGTCCTAAAACGAAACGTCGCATTGCTGAATTATTTGATTTGAAAATCCTTTCTTCAGAAACGTGTTTCCTTCATTACTTCTGGTTTCCATAATGCTTGTTTAAGATTCGCTGTAACATACACAAGGGACATAGTCAATTCATGAATATTTTGTCGTGAATTGGCGGGAAACCCCCCGGTGACACGTCGTCTCTTCATTATGACGCATGGCGCCGGCGCGTCACTTTTCATTTGCGTCTTTAACTTAGCAAGAATCAGCAGGTAATTGCTGTAACTTAATATAAACACAAGGATGTTACATGTATGTATATATCTGTAAATATAATTACAACATTTTCCCGGCATCGGTGGAGTAGTGGTTAAGCCATCGGACTTGAGGCCGGTAGGTACTGGGTTCGCCTCCTACCCAGATCGAGTTTAACGACTCGGTGGGTAGGTGTAAGGCCACTACTTCAACTTTTCTCTCACTAACCACTAACAGCTAATCCCTAACCCACTGTCCTTGACAGACAGTCCAGATAGCAGCCTTGCTGAGGTATGTACCCATGACAGCGCGCTTGAACCATAATTGGATAAACGCACGAAAATAAGTAGGCCATGACCATCTACATTTCTCCGTTATTATTCTCACAACGCTGGGAATGCCGTAGTTGAATACAATTATGAAATTCGAAATAATGTCCCTGTTTGGCTTTAATCCTACGGGCCATTTGCAAATTCAAGAGCACCAAAACCAACCATGGGCGTCGATCGGTGGGGGACAGGGAGACGCGTCTCCACACTTTTAAAGCCGGATTGACGCCCATGGAACCAACCCTCGCCCGCTACCGACCCTGGTCGGGCTGCTTGTGCTCCCTTGCACATGCCAGCGTGGTCGACCCCCTCTGCTACCCACTCCCAACCTTAATATACTAAGCGAGAAAACAAAAATGCCACTAAAACACACAAAAAACCCACCACGAAACAAACGAAAATATGGAGTTCAAAATAATAATACAATGTGAAATAAACTTAAGAACATTCAAATGTTGCGATTTTTGTGATTTCATTTGTAAGAAAAAGGTTTCTGCTGTCATCGATGTGATAATTTTTTTAATTAGTTTTTCATAAAATATGAAAAAAAAAAAAAAAAAAATATTTAACGACGCACGCAACAAATTTTATTTACGGTTATTTGGCGTCAGACATATGGTTAAGGACTATACAGATACTGAGAGAGGAAACCGGCTGTCACTACTTCATGGGCTACTCTTTTCGATTAGCAGCAAGGGATCTTTTATATGCACTATTCCACAGACAGGGTAGTACATACCACGGTCTTTGATATACCAGTTGTGGTCGTGGTTCACTGGTTGGAACGAGAAATATCCCAATGGGCCCACTGACCGCGTAACGTCCCACCCTTTCATAAAATGATGATGATGCAAGAGCCGTGTATGTGTGCAGCGTTTGGCGTGACTCAACCGATACGTTGCTCTTGATAAACTATAATAATAATAATAATAATATATTTTTATTTCAGATCAGACATCCATAGAACATATATAAACATCACATACAAAACTGATTACATAATATACAGCAGCTTGTGCCAGCGATTTACACATATAGATTTGACGTACACAGTTGTACACCGCAGGTGGGCAAGTAGGTCGTTTGAAGTTGTTTCGATTCTGCTCTTCAGCGAATATGCTGTTGAGCGAAGTAAAGCGCCAAAGCTTTTTACTCGATGACTGACAAACATCTTGCTGGCACTGTATGGTCGTCGTTGTCCGATCATCCATCGGTATGCATTATTATAATATATGTTAAGATCCTTCATGGTATCCTGCGTAAATTTCACCCATAATGCACCCGCGTACAAATTACTACAATAACTCACAAATAATTGTGTTTTAACTATAAATTCGATTTGGTTTTTAAGCGTCCGTTTTCCTCATTTCGCGCCCGCACGTGAAAAACGGCCTTATGGTAAAAATGTGTGTCAACATGATAGTGTATAATCCTTTATTTTCGTATTTATGACAGAAAAAAAATAATTTCGTTTTCAGTATTTATATTCTTATTATAATGTATACATGTGTTATAGTTTCGTTGTGTCCATAAATTCGTTGAGTGCACTAGCCCACGACTACTACATATAAAAGTGATATCACGGTATGCTGACATAAAGAACTAAGGGAACAGATGGTATTGTAGATAAAAATTAATTCTCTATTAGCGTTGTAATGTCTGTATAAAGTAAAGATATACTGTGTTTTTTATCAGAATATTGTGATAAGCAAGGAAGGAAATGTTTTTGCAAGACCCGATCGCCATCAAACTTCTCGATTGCGCAATCCAGCGACATGTCATATACATAACACCGGAATACTATGAATGAATAAATGTTTAACGACACCCCAGCACGAAAAATACATCGGCTATTGGGTGTCAAACTATGGTAAATGAAAAAACAATGCGATGATCAACATCAATATAAAAATTCAACAGTTAAATTAAAACACGGTGTAAAGAACTGTGCAAAAATACAAATATCACAGATAGGTAATATTAAAATTTAGAATAAAAGTCAGTATTACGTAAAAACTGTAAAATAAGTTCTGGATGGAATCGAAAGGATTCCATCACATAACGTGGTCCAAATATATTTTTTTGAGTTTCTTTCAGGTTCTTACACTCCACCTAAATGTGTCGCACCGTCAGAGTACACTGACAGTGCTCACACTGAGGTGGAGGATCTTTCTTTAAGATAAATGAATGGGTCAAATATGACTTGTATGACCGATGCGGGCACGACACAAGACCTCATCCTTTATGCACTGTCTATAGGAGGACTGCCACTCCCAAGACTGGCTCGATAGCATGGAGCTTGTTCGCAACCGCACCATCCCAATCATGTTGCCAAGTCGAAAAGATAAATTTGTTAATACTATATTTAAAATCAGTATACGGTACACCTACTCTGACATTAAGCAAATCCAAAGCAGACTTGGCAAATCTGCCTTTTCATTACAACTGATACCAACATGGTTTGGCACCCGACAAAATACAACATCTTTATTGGCAGTAGATAAAAAGACACTTTCGTATCACCATCCCAATTAAAGGATGGTCTGGCTTCACATTGCGTAAAGCTTGGAGACATGAAAGTGAGTAGGTAAAAATAATAAATTTGGATGCACTAGAATCCTTGATTTCTTCTAAGGCTTTAATGACTGTTCAAACTTCAGCACTAAAAATTGATGCCGAGTCAGGCAGTCTCATGGAAAGGATTGTGTCTGATGGAAAAACTGTAGCACAAGCCACAGAATTCCCACCCAGTGATCCATCTGCATAAACAGGAATGTAATCACGGTACCTGTCTTGAATTTCCATGAACAATTGCTTATTGTATATACAACAGCATCTGTACGATCATTCTTCAGATGCGCAAGATCAAACACAATTTTAGGCGGTGTAATACACCAAGGTGGTAAAACAAATTATGAAGGAGTTTCCCAAGTGTCAGTTGAATCAATGTTGGAAAGCGACCAAAAAAACGCTGAATGCGAAGACCAAATGTATTAATAGCATTCGGCCTTGCATCAAACAACTTCATATATTTGTTGTCAAACACCGCATCATGTGTAGGATGTTTTGGTAAAGATTTAATCTTGGTGGCATACTGCAGAGATTCGTGTGATTCGTGTGCATCAACGTACAAGCTTACTACAAATGTTCTAAATGTACCAAGACAAAGCCTAAGTCCCTGCGTGCCGACCCATACACAATCAATCCATAATCAATTTTTGATCTAACTAAAGATCTATACAAACGGAGCATAACTTTTCAGTCTGTTCCCCATTCCGTATTACCAATAACGTTTAAAATATTGAGAGCTTTTAAGCCCTTCTTTTTAACATATTTAAGATGGGGCACAAAAGATAGCTTCCTGTCAAATATAACCCCAGAAATTTAGTCTCCTCCGTTTTTGACTTGAGAATCTAAAGCCATTGTCAGTTGCCCATTGATGAAGTTTATTCAAACAAAGCTGCAACTTACGTTTAATGATACTCATATTGGACGATCTATAGCAAATCTGAAAATCATCGACATATAACGAGCAATCCACACCAGGTGTTAAACACTGGGTGATGCTGTTAATTTTCACAGAAAATAAAGTTACAGACAGGATACTACCTTGAGGCACACCCATCTCCTGTGGGTGAATGTCGGACAAAGTCGACCCCACCCAGACTTTAAAATATCTATCTGTTAAACATTGAGATATAAAAACTGGAAGTCGACCTCTAAGTCCCATGCCATGGAGGTCGTTTAAAATCCCACACTTCCATGTGGTATCGTAAGCTTTCTCCAGATCAAAAAAACACTGAAACCAAGTGCCGATTACCGGAAGGCTACGTCACATGTGTCGATACACACTATGTGAAATCTTACCGAAGGACCACGTCACATGTGTCGATACACACTATGTGGAATCTTACCGGAGGACTACGTTACATGTGTCGATACACACTATGTGGAATCGTTCAACAATGCTGGTCTTGTATACCATGACAAACGCATTTCCTTCTCTGACAAGGAGTATAAACGAAGAAGTAACCTAGCCATCTTAGACTAGAATAAAAACAATGGTCGCGATTTTACCTCGGTGACATGTTATGAAGATACGCGTTGTGGACACAGAACAGTTAGTTAAAAAATCTAAAACCGAAGACTTTGCACGAGATATTTGAGATTCCTTATTTCTAAAAAACAAATGGGAATGTGGTTCTTCATTCTAACGTTGTGTGAGTACAGCTTTCTTTCTCCGATGCCATGTGTATTTGTTTATTTATAACTCATAGAACAGAATGTGACCGTGTCGCTACACTTAGATCACGTGATCATTATCTCGGGCTTTAAGCTCCGCCCATTTTATTGTCTGTAGGACGCACCGCAAGCACATAAGTATTATACCACACAGAGAATATTATGATAACTGATGATGTGATCCCGTATTGGGGTATTATCCAGAATATTGTGGCAAATATACTATTAGAACAACAAAAACAACAACAACTTTCTAGTTCTTTTATATTAATTTCTCAGCCGTAAGTCTCACAGCATCTCTTTAATAAGGTGTAGTAGTATCCATAAGAGCTGTACATTGCCATGTAGGTACAACACGGATGCTTTGTGGCGGCTTTGGGGGTTGTCGGGCGAGCGGTGGTCGCTTTAGGGGTGGCCGGGGAAGGTGTAGGCTTTGCTGTGGCACTCGGCGCGGGGGTGCAGGGCAGGCCCTTGCTGTAGGGCAGTGCGGACAGATCCAGCGCCATGGCCTTGATCCCTTTCCACGCGTCAGCGGCCACCGTGGAGATCTTGCTGGTGCTAAGGATGAATGACCGTTCTGGCAACTCCATCGTGTAGGAGTATTTTATATTCATCTTCCCCTTGGCGTAATCATCGGATCCGCCAGCAGCAACGGCTGGAAAAAGAAATATTTGAAAAATAAAGGCTCATATTGAGTGAATGTGGCGCGTGCGTGCGGTGGGGCTAAATAATAGAATAAAATCGAAATACAGTAGTTTCAATAAGAGCGTCTAGACTGGATGCGTGCGATGTGTGCGTCTACAAAATGCATGCTGCCAGCCGCAATGATATACGGTCTCACTACACAGATGATTTCTGGGTGAGAGTTCATTCATCACGGTCCACTATATGCCTAATTCCTAATTGTGACACAAGTTATGGTTCACATATTCACTTTTAAGAAATGGTGAAGAATTAAAACAATATGTATGTTTAATGGTAAGCCTTCTGGCTATATTTTGCCAATGCTATTTTGTAATATTGTGAGAGACGGTCGGAGTGAATCGGTTAATGAACCACCTGTTCCGACCGGTATTACAGCCAGATGCGGTCAATAGTAAAAAACTGAGACGGAAATAAATGCTTATATAATGTATGTTCGCAATGGTGTATGTTGTTAGTGCCAACGAGAACCCGTTCTATTGCAAATCTTCATTTGAAGTTGGGAATTTAACATGGGTTTCAATGGCAGATGACATCTGTGTAGTGAGACCTAAAGACATATAGTATGTATGCCCAAAACGCAAGCCGCAGACGCATTAGTCTGATCGCACACACGCGCCGCATCCAGTCAATATGAGCCTCGAGAAAGAAGGAATATAATAATACTTTAAACGAGGAAAGGAATGCTTTGTCTAATAACACCCCAGCACATTGTTTAATTAGCGGTCGCTTTACGTCAATCAAATGGTAAGTGAGCTAGCTGGTGTTGATGGCAACTGATTTAATGATAATCAAACCCGCTGGCTGCAACACCTGGGAGGGGGCGAGGGAGTGGAAGGTGATATTCAAACATGGACACGAATGTATGTTTAATCAGCGCTCGATGGTGGTCATACAAAATGAGAACTGGTCTACTAATTAGACCCGCTAGGACCCATGTTTACAGGGGGAAAGGGATGTACGTTTAATGCCCCCACCCCCAAGCACATTGTTTAAAAAGTGTGTTTGTTTTGTTTAACGACACCACTAGAGCACAATGATTTATTAATTATCGGCTATTGGGTGTCAAACATTTGGTAATTTTGTCATATAATGTTAGAGAGGAAACACGCTACATTTTTCCATTAGTTGCAAGGGATCTTATATATATATATATATATATATATATATATATATATATATATATATATATATAAATATATATATATAGTGTGTGTGTGTGTGTGTGTGTGTGTGTGTGTGTGTGTGTGAAATCATCAAATGTAAGCATGGTTAATTTACCTCCCGACTTTACCCCATTTCGCTGGCGACAATGCACTAATCTATTCCAACACAACTGGTCAAAGGCCATAGTATGTGCTTTCCTGTCTATGGGAAAGTGCATATAAAAGATCCCTTGTATTAAAGGAAAAATGTAGCGGGTTTCCTCTGACGACTACGAGTCGGAATTACCAAATGTCTGACACCCAATAGCCGATGATTAATTAATCAATGTGCTCTCGTGGAGTCATTAAACAAAAACAAACTTTTAACTGATCTATTCACATTAATATAATGATTCAATGTCTTACAGAAGTCTGGTCCGGACGAGCCCACGCTGTAAGAATAGGACTTCATAGCCGATATAGCCACATTAGCCAGCCGAGTCTGAAAAAGAAAGGAATATTTGGTCAGCAAGGACGTGTAGTCTAGTACATGTATGGTAATTGTGATATTATATCTAGGAAGTGAGAAAGGAAATGATCTGTCGTCAATGCCTAAAACCGCGATCAGATTTGTTTGGGGGGTTTTCATCCGCATCCGCTTCCACACACATTATCCATCATCCGTTTTGACTGAAGATATCTGACGGGTGTTTGTCGTAGGATCTAGCCAGCTCAGTGGAGCTAATTATTTGATTAGGTTTTTCTCCGTACCAACCAGTGCCCCACGACTGGCATACGAAAGGCTGTGGTGTGTGCTATCCTGGCTGTGACATAGTTCATATAAAAGATCCTTTGCTGCTAATGGAAAAAATGTAGACATACACACACAGACAGACAGACACACACACACACACACACACACACACCCACACACCCCGATGATGTTCTGAGTGAAATCAGGTTTGTACTGCCCTATTCTGTTCTGCTGTACTGCAGTCAGGAGAACTATCTGGCATCATTCTTCTTCCATCGAAATCCTGCAAACCAGCGGCGGGGAGGTGGGGTGGGGGAGGGCGACAGACGTATAGGAAAATTATTGTAGTGACACCATATGTGTGAATATAGGAATTGTGTAGACAGTACTCTCATTGTGTTAAGAAAGCCATCGTTCAGTCGACGTTTTTGGCAGCTAATACTGAGAAGTGTTTGCTCGTGAACTTGTGTAGGTAGTGCTAAACCAAATAACTTCCGTCTGGGTCGCAGTCCGAGGTGCACCCAACTTTTGATAGAGAAGTTAACACCACAAGTCCTGCGATTAGTGATAAATGTGAGTTTATTGTTTTGTGAAAAAAAACCCCAATTAGTTGTATGCAATTATATTTCATCTAGTACCACTGTGTTATTCATTCATTTCAACTTATTTTCGTACTTATATCCAATAAGGTTCAAGTACGCTGTCCTGGGCACACACCTCAGCTATCTGGGCTGTCTGTCCAGGGCTCCGTTCCACAAAGCGATTTTAGCGTTAAGATCACCTTAAGTGCATATGTTAGCTGTGCAGTTACAGTAATCTTAGAGCAAAGATCGCTTCGTGGAACGGGGCCCAGGTCAGTGTGTTAGTCGTTAGTAGGTTAGTGGTTATAATTGGATATAAGCACGAACATAACTACAAACAAAAAGGACTGGACTGAGTTTGTTATCATTGTGAAGATGTTGCCGAGTAGCAGAGACGTTTTAATGACTAAAACTTTAACTTGGTGGAATTAAAGGAAGGAAGGAAATGTTTTATTTAACAACGCACTCAACACATTTTATTTACGGTTATATGGTGTCAGACATATCGTTAAGGACCACACAGATATTGAGGGCTACTCTTTTCGATTAGCAGCAAGGGATCTTTTATATGCACCATCCCACAGACAGGGTAGCAAATACCACGGTCTTTGATGTACCAGTCGTGGTGCACTGGCCGGAGCGAGAAATAGCCCAATGGGCCCACTGACGGGGATCGATCCTAGACAGACTGCGCATCAGGCGAGCTCGTTGCCACTGGGCTACATCCCGCCCCGATCTTGGTGAAATGTACATTATGTACTTTAACCGTCAACATCGTCATCACTCCAAACTGAGGCAGCTACCCACTCATATACCTTAATTATTACTAACGGGCCTCGAAATTTATAGTCACAAAAATAAGTACATTTCATGAAATCAAATTATATATATGTACTAAACACCAAAAGAAACACAAATAAGAACTATGGTCAGTTTAAAATTAGAACACGTTTATTTTCTTATAAATATTCAGTTCGGTGAAATGTAGCCCGAGTACTCTGACAGTAAGACAGCAAGACGGACATGTGGGCAGTTATGACGCTCTCATTACGGCTAGAGTAAAGTGTATAATTATGAAAACTGCGCAATCCGTGCCTACCATACGGTAGTCAAAGATTCCCGCTCTAATACAACAACAATCCAATGTTTGACGATGAATACCTCTAAATCGATCATTTTCGAGTTCGCTGATAACAAATATTTGACATATCAATCTTATAATACACCCACTACAGGAAGAAACCCGACAGCAGCCCTTTTCAATAATGTTCCGGTCAAATACGTAGGTGGGGGAGGGACGTAGCCCAGGCAAAGCGCTCGCCTGATGCAAGGTCGGTGTTGGATCGATCCTCGTCGGTGGTCCCATTGGGCTATTTGTTGCTCCAACCAGAGCACAACGACTGGTATATCAAAGGCCGGGTATATGCTATCCTGTCTGTGGGATGGTGCATATAAAAGATCCCTTGCTACTAATGGAAAAATGTAGCGGGTTTATGCTAAGACTATATGTCAAAATTACCAAATGTTTGACATCCAACAGCCGATGATTAATAAATCAATGTGTTCTAGTGGTGTCGTTAAACAAAACAAACTAACTTTAAATACGTAGGTTCTGACGGGTTTCGTCCTACATTGTGTGTATTAGTTGTGAATATGTGAAATATTTCTTATCAGCGAAATCGAAAACTGATTACTCACGAGTTCTCTGTGGTCCGGTGCCCGCGACGTGCTACTGTAACCGTACGGATACAGGAATATCTGTCCGAAACTGTGAACCGTTAAGTAGAGCTTTAACTTGTCCTTATGCTGGTTCATCAAGTTGGACAGAGCAACGGTTTCTGGAACGGACAGTGGATTCGGACCAGCGTATACTTCGGAGCACGGATTAGTACTAGCACCGGCATCTAGAAGACAAGAAGAAAAAAAAAAAAAGAGGGAAAAAAATAAAGAAAGGAAATGGTTTATATAACGACGCACTCAACACATTTTATTTACGGTTATTAAGGCATCGGAAATGAAGAAAGCGTATCGAATATCTTAGCATATTGCTAAATCAGTACCTTTTGGTGGTGTAATGTAATAAGATTGATGAAAAGAAATAAAAGGTTGGCATAATGTTTTCAAAGGGACTGTCAAGAGTTTGCTGCCATTTCAGTGTTTCCGACTAAATTTACATTTTAAATATGTGTATATTTTAGTAATACCAGTTTATGTATATCTAGTGAGTTTCTGGTCGTGCTAATGTTTTTTAGTGGCTCAAACTTTGTTTTACTTCCCAATATTTTTGTTCTTATGTACGAAATTATTACAAGGTAAAGTTCTGTTGTGACCACTACATATATTAGCACAGCCAAAAACAAAACCCAAACACATAGTATATACGGACTGAAATTCTAAACAAGAAAAATGCACTCAGTATGTATTTTTCGTTATTAAATAGGTTTTTGTAGTTGAAAACATTTTACAATGGCAACAAATTCATTCATTCTTTATTTTTATATTTGCAATGGTACATTTTACACACACACATATATATATATATATATATATATATACATATAAGTAGTAAGCAGGCCTGTATAGCCTCATGACCTACTTTCGGTGACCTTGACCTTGATGACGTCACGGACTACTGTGCCGTGACCTCGTCCTACTGGCCCCGACCTACTTAGACTGACCGTGACCTACTTAGACTGGCCTACTGTGCCGTGTGCAACGTCCTACTGACCCGACCCTGACCTACTTAGACCGGCCCCTGACCTACTTAGACTAACACGAAAGAGTATAAAAAGGCTAGATACGGTTTCATTGTCATTCGCTCGCCGAAAACGATCAGATCTACGTTCAATCCAGAGATGGCCTGTTCCACAAGTGATGAAGTGAGATGTCGTCTAGAACTTGGAACTAACGTCTACGTGGTGGCCAAGTTATGGAAAGGGGACACTGCTATTCACATAAGGCAATTTGACAGTGACAAGGGGAAAACTTTCCCCACCAAACGAGCCATCACCCTTACCCTGAAACACTGGGTTGAACTGTCTACGTGTACCGGTCAAATTGATGAAACCATAGCTGCTTTAAAGGAAAGGAAAGAAGAGAAATTGTTTCACCATCTTGGTGCCAACATGTATGTGAGCGTGGACAAAAACATTGCCGGGGTGGACATTCGGCAGTGGTGGTGGTGTGTGGACACAGTGAAGCCATCAAGGAAAGGAATTTTCCTTTCCCTTCAACAATGGAGTAAACTGAAAGACTGTTTCGAAATGATGAGTGACTTTGTACCAGAGCTGAACTCGATTGTGCCCTGCGCCATGCAAGACGACCATCAAAACCAGATGGGCTTCCTGCAGTGTAACTTCTGCAACCCTAACGAGTGTCACCAGTGGTGAACGAGTGTGACAAACATTTTGTTTTGGAGGAACTCAAAAGTATAAAAGAATGGATTTATGATTTACACTTCATTTGCTTTGTGACTGTGTTTGAGAACAGACGTGTTTTATGATTCTGACATTCTTGTGTCTTGTTGCACTCTATCTGGAACGAAGAAGATGGCATCGGGATATTCGAGCAGTCTTAGTAGCAGCAGCAGCGACGAGGACGACGTCTTGGTCTGCAAATGTTCAGAAAGACATACAGTCAAAAGAGTGACTACCAAACCTGAAGAACAGTTCATGGATCAAACGGATGCTGCCTGTGACAATATGGATGAAGATGGCGAACTCGTGGATGAACCCACAGATCAGACGGATGCCGCCCGTGACACAGACGCTGCCTGGGATGAAGAAGACTGCTGTTCGAGACGTTACCTGTTCTGTCATCATCCCGAAATGAGACATTTCTATGCCCGGATGCTGACATTTGGGTGGTGGCCCATACAATTACGTCAGAAACCAAAAGAACTTGCCAAGGCCGGTTTCTTCTACACGGGAGATCACGATGCCGTCGTCTGTTACTGTTGTGGACTACGCGCCTACCGATGGCAGAGAATGGACGACCCAGTGATGGAACATTACAGACTCTCTCCAAGATGTCCTTATGTGAACAACCTGTTCATACATTAAATGTTTTAGACACTTGTGTGCTATGTTATCATGTTGTATGTTGTGAATAAAACCGTGAATAACAGGTTTTGCTTTCTTATTTATGTCCTGGGTCCATGAGTGTGTCTCTGGACGTGTCCCTATGGTAGTAACACTGGTAAAGGGTAATATTTTGGTAACGATTATTTTTGGGAGCTCGCACGATGAGATTTGTGCTTGGGAGGAGGGACACTGGTCATACGTATCACACACACATTCAAACATTCCTGTACCATATCTTTATGCGTCATAAGGTATATAAGTAAAATAGTTTTGGAAAACTCGTCATTTGAGGTAGAACTTTCAGAGGAGCAACATGTCAGACCAGTACAAGTTATATGTACCCGACGTGGATAAGTGGACCCGTTTCTATAAACTGCAGGCAGAAGGTAAACTTCAACCTCACTTCGAAATTCAACGTGGTGGGGAAAGTCAGATCATGTACAGTGTGGATCGATGTCTAGAACTCTACGATCCCACGTGGAAAAAAGAAAAAGAGGAACAAAACAAGTCCCCGACACCCAAAGTCGTCATGGTCTCCCCAACACAACAAGTGGTAGAGCAAGCCAAAGCCGATCTGAAACGGAAACAACAACAACAACAACAAAGTGGTACGGGTTGGAAAGCCCCGAAACGGCAGAAGCATTTCTAAATAAGCTATAAAAGGAACTATGTGGGTCAGATATCGTCATTTCATTTAAAGTCGTCATGCAGAGCACATGTTCAGAATGTGGTTTCACATTCTCGAGGAGAGACGCCATGTTAAGACATTTTCAACAAAAACATGCTAAAGGTCTACCACCACCACCACCACCACCACCACCACCACCACCACAGCAGCAGCCACCACCACCACCACCACCACCACCACCACCACAGCAGCAGCCACCACCACCACCACCACCACCACCACCACCACAGCAGCAGCCACCACCACCACCACCACCACCACCACCACCACAGCAGCAGCCACCACCACCACCACCACCACAGCAGCAGCCACCACCACCACCACCACCACAGCAGCAGCCACCACCACCACCACCACCACCACCACCACCACCACCACCACCGCCGCCACCACCACCACCACCACCACCACCACAGCAGCCACCACCACCACCACCACCACCACAGCAGCAGCAGCATCCCCTAAGATTGCTACATCCCTTCACCATGATCGTGTCGGGACCCACGTCGTGTGGAAAGAAATTTTTGGTATACAAATTATCGGGTCCTTGCTGTGATACAAGTTCTGGTTGATGGCAGTCACAGAGAGGTTTCTGTGGTGACTTCCTTCTGTGAACAGGTCGGTGATGCGAGGGTCTTTTCCAGCTGTAGACATCAAGTCGTCCAACACGATGAGATTTCTGACTCTGGGATCCAAATAACGATCCTTTTCCAAATTCTCAGGTATGCCTTGAACAAATTTCACTCGAGCAACCATTTTGATCGTATCATAGAGGGGTTGCCATCGTTTGTAGAGCCAGATGACGCGCTGGGGAGGCGGCTGGATTTTACAATCTCTCAACAATTTGTATACCAAAAATGTATTTCCACACGACGTGGGTCCCGACACGATCATGGTGAAGGGATGTAGCAATCTTAGGGGATGCTGCTGCTGCTGTGGTGGTGGTGGTGGTGGTGGTGGCTGTTGTGGTGGTGGTGGTGGTGGTGGTGGCGGTGGTGGTGGTGGTGGTGGTGGTGGTGGTGGCTGCTGCTGTGGTGGTGGTGGTGGTGGTGGTGGTGGTGGTGGTGGTGGTGGCTGCTGCTGTGGTGGTGGTGGTGGTGGTGGTGGTGGCTGCTGCTGTGGTGGTGGTGGTGGTGGTGGTGGTGGTAGACCTTTAGCATGTTTTTGTTGAAAATGTCTTAACATGGCGTCTCTCCTCGAGAATGTGAAACCACATTCTGAACATGTGCTCTGCATGACGACTTTAAATGAAATGACGATATCTGACCCACATAGTTCCTTTTATAGCTTATTTAGAAATGCTTCTGCCGTTTCGGGGCTTTCCAACCCGTACCACTTTGTTGTTGTTGTTGTTGTTTCCGTTTCAGATCGGCTTTGGCTTGCTCTACCACTTGTTGTGTCGGGGAGACCATGACGACTTTGGGTGTCGGGGACTTGTTTTGTTCCTCTTTTTCTTTTTTCCACGTGGGATCGTAGAGTTCTAGACATCGATCCACACTGTACATGATCTGACTTTCCCCACCACGTTGAATTTCGAAGTGAGGTTGAAGTTTACCTTCTGCCTGCAGTTTATAGAAACGGGTCCACTTATCCACGTCGGGTACATATAACTTGTACTGGTCTGACATGTTGCTCCTCTGAAAGTTCTACCTCAAATGACGAGTTTTCCAAAACTATTTTACTTATATACCTTATGACGCATAAAGATATGGTACAGGAATGTTTGAATGTGTGTGTGATACGTATGACCAGTGTCCCTCCTCCCAAGCACAAATCTCATCGTGCGAGCTCCCAAAAATAATCGTTACCAAAATATTACCCTTTACCAGTGTTACTACCATAGGGACACGTCCAGAGACACACTCATGGACCCAGGACATAAATAAGAAAGCAAAACCTGTTATTCACGGTTTTATTCACAACATACAACATGATAACATAGCACACAAGTGTCTAAAATATTTAATGTATGAACAGGTTGTTCACATAAGGACATCTTGGAGAGAGTCTGTAATGTTCCATCACTGGGTCGTCCATTCTCTGCCATCGGTAGGCGCGTAGTCCACAACAGTAACAGACGACGGCATCGTGATCTCCCGTGTAGAAGAAACCGGCCTTGGCAAGTTCTTTTGGTTTCTGACGTAATTGTATGGGCCACCACCCAAATGTCAGCATCCGGGCATAGAAATGTCTCATTTCGGGATGATGACAGAACAGGTAACGTCTCGAACAGCAGTCTTCTTCATCCCAGGCAGCGTCTGTGTCACGGGCGGCATCCGTCTGATCTGTGGGTTCATCCACGAGTTCGCCATCTTCATCCATATTGTCACAGGCAGCATCCGTTTGATCCATGAACTGTTCTTCAGGTTTGGTAGTCACTCTTTTGACTGTATGTCTTTCTGAACATTTGCAGACCAAGACGTCGTCCTCGTCGCTGCTGCTGCTACTAAGACTGCTCGAATATCCCGATGCCATCTTCTTCGTTCCAGATAGAGTGCAACAAGACACAAGAATGTCAGAATCATAAAACACGTCTGTTCTCAAACACAGTCACAAAGCAAATGAAGTGTAAATCATAAATCCATTCTTTTATACTTTTGAGTTCCTCCAAAACAAAATGTTTGTCACACTCGTTCACCACTGGTGACACTCGTTAGGGTTGCAGAAGTTACACTGCAGGAAGCCCATCTGGTTTTGATGGTCGTCTTGCATGGCGCAGGGCACAATCGAGTTCAGCTCTGGTACAAAGTCACTCATCATTTCGAAACAGTCTTTCAGTTTACTCCATTGTTGAAGGGAAAGGAAAATTCCTTTCCTTGATGGCTTCACTGTGTCCACACACCACCACCACTGCCGAATGTCCACCCCGGCAATGTTTTTGTCCACGCTCACATACATGTTGGCACCAAGATGGTGAAACAATTTCTCTTCTTTCCTTTCCTTTAAAGCAGCTATGGTTTCATCAATTTGACCGGTACACGTAGACAGTTCAACCCAGTGTTTCAGGGTAAGGGTGATGCCTCGTTTGGTGGGGAAAGTTTTCCCCTTGTCACTGTCAAATTGCCTTATGTGAATAGCAGTGTCCCCTTTCCATAACTTGGCCACCACGTAGACGTTAGTTCCAAGTTCTAGACGACATCTCACTTCATCACTTGTGGAACAGGCCATCTCTGGATTGAACGTAGATCTGATCGTTTTCGGCGAGCGAATGACAATGAAACCGTATCTAGCCTTTTTATACTCTTTCGTGTTAGTCTAAGTAGGTCAGGGGCCGGTCTAAGTAGGTCAGGGTCGGGTCAGTAGGACGTTGCACACGGCACAGTAGGCCAGTCTAAGTAGGTCACGGTCAGTCTAAGTAGGTCGGGGCCAGTAGGACGAGGTCACGGCACAGTAGTCCGTGACGTCATCAAGGTCAAGGTCACCGAAAGTAGGTCATGAGGCTATACAGGCCTGCTTACTACTCATATATGACATAACAAAGAGAAAATGAATGTCATCAGCCTTAGGGCTAGTAGGTAATGCAGGCGTGTCTCCAACCAAAGCTAAAGTCAAAGCTAAAACAAATTTATTATTTATTAGTATTTTAATTTGCATAACCTGTATTTGCAAAGATGAATTTTACTTGTAGAATGCAGGAAATTGCGTTTGAAAACATCTAGATTTCAAAACGTTTCTGTACAGCATCCTCCCAAGAACCTCGCACGCTTCTTGTTTTCCTCCAAGTATCGTGCCCGCACCCAGTCAGACACGGAGTTTATTGAAAATGCCAGTGCACCACAACTGGTATATCAAAGGCCGTGGTATGTGCTATCCTGTTTGTGGGATGATGCATACAAAAGATATCTAGCTACCAATGAAACAAATGTAGCGCGTTTCCTCTCTATGACTGTGTCAAAAATTACCATATGTTTGACATCCAATAGCCGATGATTAATAAATCAATGTACTCTAGTGGTGTCGTTAAACAAAAAACAAACTTTAAAGACAAACTTTATTGAAAATGGTTCTTAAAGTATGAAAATGAAGTTACTGTGAGTGCATAGTTTTGTTCATTCAGGCGAAGCGCCTGACATAAATATTAATGTCCATCAGGTCAAATCGGCTTAGAAACCAAAGTAAAAACACAAAGTGCTTGTGAAAATAATACAGTTTTATAAAAGAAAAATGTCACGTGAAAATAACCTAAGACCTATTAAAAAATTACGTACATGGATCCCAGTGGTAATCAAAGTTTCTATTCGGATCGGTGCCTCGGCAAGTGTTTCCGGTATTGACATTTCGTGTCTTACGCCACATCCGGTCCTGAAAGGAAATGAAACATAAAAAAATTAAAATGACGAAACACCATCGTTATTAATCTGTTGTTTTGTTTGTTTTCTTTTGTGTATGTGTTCGGGGGCGGGGGGTGGGGGTGGGGGGGGGGGTATAATAAAAACAATACCAAATTATTTTAATTCAGAGCTATTTGACAAAGGTTTTGCCAAACGATTCCACGAGAAAGTATATATCTTTTAAAAGCAGTTTAATTTTTCTTTCTTGTTCATTATTGTTGATTAATTAATCATCGGATATTGGATGTCCAACATTTGGTAATTATGACTCGTAGTCATCAGAAGAAACCCACTACATTTTTCCTAATGCAGCAAGGGATCTTATATGCACTTCCCCACTAGACAGGAAAGCACATACCACGGCCTTTATCCAGTTGTGGTGCACTGGCTGGAACGGGAAAAAACACAATCAACTGAATGGATCCACCGAGGTGGTTGGATCCTGCGACACGAGCATCTGAAGCGAGCACTCAACCGACTGAGCTAAATCCCGCCCCCGCCAGAGCATCACGACTGGTATATCAAAGGTCGTGGTATGTGTTGTCCTGTCTATGGGATGGTGCATATAAAAGATCGCTTGCTACTAGTGGAAACATGTCGCGGGTTTCCTCTCTAAGACTGTCATAATAACCAAATGTTGGACATCCAATAGCGATTATTAATAAATCAATGTCCTCTAGTGGTGTCGTCAAACAAAACACACTTCTTTGTACTGTTTTTTAATAATAAAGAAACCACTATGGCGATGCAATGGATGTTTTGACTTAGCCTATAAACTGCTGCAAATAATACCAGTGTCGCTCGCTTCAAGTGTTTGGACTGCCAACTAGTCACGACCACAAGGGACCTACCGTCTCTTAATTCAGAACGACCGAATTAAAATAAGAAGACAAGTTGTACTAGAATGTTACAATTAACCAGAAACACGGAAAACAGAGTCATACATTATTACTTCAAAGAACTGCATAGACTGGTCCGACGTACGGTGATTTACTCCAGGGTCAAATCAGCACGTTACCTTTGTTCTGGTGTATTCGTAACCATCTGGGTTCATAACTGGAATGATGTACCAGTCGAACTTTCCTACGAGGTCTGTATTAGCGGAATTCATAACCAGCTGAAAGAAAGAGAAAACATGCGTTACAAGACAGAAATAAAAGGAATGGTTTTGTGGGATGAATGTGTGTGTGTTTGGGATGATTGTATGTGCGTGTGTGTTTGTACTGTGTGTGTGTGTCTCTCTGTATGTGTGTGTGTGTGTGTGTGTGTGCGCGCGCGCGCGCGCGCGTGTGTGTGTGTGTGTGTACGTACGTGTGTGTGCGTTTATTTGATTGTGTGTTTTTGCGAGTGTTTATGTATGTGTGTGTGTATGTACCGAGTATAAATGTACGTGTATGTGTTTGTGTGAGTGAGCGAGTGCTTTTGCGTGTATATCTGTATTTGTGTTGTGTATGTGTGTGTGTCTGTTTGTGTATATGTGTGTTTAAGTGTGTATGTTGTGTAGTGTCTGTTTTATTGTATTAGTTAACTTAGCATAGTCTATTTAAGTTTTTTTTTATTCTGGTCAGTTTGCTATCTTGTTTGTGATAATTAGCTAAGAAATAGTTTTATGATTCGTTTTAGATTTTTGCCAAATCCACAATCTACGAGGTCATTCTGGCGCTTGGACAAAAATATAACATTGGCACTATTAACGAACATGTTTTTTGGTCTACGAGGTATAATAAATCGATATATCATAGTCATTTTCATCTTTCTGAATACATCCAAGGGAATCCCCAAGATAACATACTAATTACATTCTGAAAATTGAATTTAATATTAAAAATAAATGAATAAAGTAGCAAACACATTTCATTCCAACACATCCCAGTTGTCCTGTTCATTGCATTCACTTATAAACGATATCTGGGGTGGCCACAACCTCTAGTTGGGGAGGAGGGTGCAAGCCTCAATTTTATTTGTATATATAGTTGAGGACGAAAATGGACATATATACACACATACACATACACATACACACACACATAATTATATATATATATATACGTATATATATATATATATATATATATATATATATACTTATATAATATACTTACATACATACATACATACATACATGCATACATACATAGATACATACATACATACATTACATTACACACACACACACACACACACACACACACACATACATACATACATACATACATACATACATAGATGCACATACATACATAAATACATACATCCCCTGCCTCCTGCCCCGTTCGTACAGGCCTGGGTTAGTAATTAGTTGTTAATGGTTAGTGAGAGAAGTCAGTGTAGTGACCTACTGAGTCGTTAAACTTGTTCTGGGTTGGCGCCTGTACTGGGATGTTAACCGGGATGTTTAACCACCGAGGTCATTTGTCCTGTTTCTAGGTCAGTGTAATTGTGACGGGTCTCACCTCGTATATAAAGCGGAGAACTGTGGCCGGGGAAATCCACTCCCTGGCGTGGAACCCGCCGTCGATCAAAATAGCAGGTTTACACGTGTTCCCGTCACTTATCTGGAATCAAATTGTAATTAATATTAACAAACACAGAGACAGACAGACATACAGACATATACACTCGCAAAACACATAAAACATACAAACTAGAGCCGGTGTAAGGATCCGCGGGGCCTGTAGCACAAATAACAATCGGGGGCCTCTTCCCAGGATATATATTTTGCAACCCCCTCGGGGAGAGGGGAAATATGACCGCAGGGACCGTAGCACATGCTGCATGTCCTACTAAAATAAACCGACTCTGAAACAAACACACGTATGTGCGTGCATACGTATGAAGTACTGCGTCATATTTTATTATTATTATGTTAGGGGATGGAAGGAGCAAAATCTTATTTTCAACATTTTAAACGTTTAATATATAACAAACAAAATTATTCGAAATAAGGAACCTGGGCCCGTATTCTCGAAGCTATCTTAGCACAACAATATCGTGAAATCAACGTAGGCTATGGCATGTGTCGTTGTGACGTTATAACCTACGATCGTTTTACGATACCGTATATAAGAGTTAGGATAGCTTCGAAAATCTGAAAACCTGATTCTCATAATCAACGCGAATGTTTGATATTACAGAAGTCTGTTAAAACTGAGGGGAGTGGGTATAGCCTGATACCTCATAAGCGTCGGAGGCGGGGTTGGGGCAGAGGGCATCACACCCCACCCCACACCCTACCCCACCCCAAATCTGAACATAATATATCCCTTCTGTTGAAAATCAAATTAATATATAACACCCCACCCCCGCAGTTTCCGTCATTGTTTTACGCCAATGTCTAATTTGGTTATAGGTAGCAGTATACAGTTAGCTCCCTTGTGTACCCGGAAAAGAGTTCATTTGTTGGTTTTGCACAGATCCATTTCTGAAAGCTAATTATTTAGAATAGAAAGTAAATGCTTAAGCTTAGTGAGAGCCAAGGAGTTATTTTTTAAAATGACAATTGTTTTTTCACCAGCAGTGCAAACGGTTTAGCTGCAATGAGGCTTGGTATTCATACACCGTGTTTTCCTTGTGACGAAAGTGGAGCGCGATCAATTTGGGTAATTTTCAAACAAGCTGATTTTGTGAAAAATTAAACAGTTAACCATTTATTCTAATGAGGGTTTTTGTAAGGTTTGATGAGCAAAGTTTCCATAAATGTATGTGTGATATCCGCCAACTCCCACATGGGTGTGGCTTGTATGGGTGTGAACATTGTCAAAAATGCACCCAAAATCATGCAGTTTGGGCACTACTGATGGAAGTAACACACAAATGTAACTAAAAATATTTTAAATGAGTATTTTTTAAACTAAAAATACATGTATCTTTCTTTATTTTTAAAACATATGTGGGCATTTAGAATGTAAGGGACTGACATGTATAAATATCAGCTGAATATTCACAAAAAACTGGTCTTCTACCAATACTAGGGATGCTTTTATCTACCTTTGCGACATAGAGTGTTCTCCCCTCAGATGATGTACCGTAGTTTATCAAATCGACGTTGGCGTGTCCTGACGCATCGTTCTTGATCTTGGTAACCATATTTATTATCTGCAAACAGAAATAAAAATCAGAGTTTCTTCAAGCTGTACAGATCTACATGTATATGTAGAACAACGGCCAACAGTTACCTGTCCCAGAATCAAGCACGTTTTAAGGGCAGAGGGTGTGGGGAGAGTTGTCATACTGGAAATGCAAAGCAGTGATATACTATTTTAGTATTTAGAGGGAACGGAGTAAAAGTCCATTCCTAGTGTTGGATAATAGTGTATATGTGTCTGTATTAAAGTTATAGATAAAGGTATGTAATTAATTATGTTAATGACGGCGATCGTAACTTGTTAGGCGTTTCATTAATAAGAACTAGCTATATCATAGTGCCGACACCATATGACCGTAAATAAAATGTGTTGAGTGCGGCTTTAAATAAAACATTGCCTTCCTTTCCTTTCCTTTATCAGACGTTTACATTTAAATGATGTCAATCTGATTAAAATTAGCTCTACTGGTCTACCAGTAGATCTAACAATATTGCGTGGACTCCCATGTCCAGTTGACATTTCATCTATAAAAGAACAATTTAAATATCGACCAATTAATCTTCGCCTTTTATAGCGTTATTCGGGAGCATACAAATTCTAAAAATATCGGGCGAGACTATGTATGCAATAGACGAAATTGTTGGTCTAGTTCAACATTAAAAAAGAGGGGGGAAAAGTGCAGTAATAAACTCTGGATTGTATACAAGTATAAACAGATTTTATGGCTATACCATCACGTTTTTTTTTTTGGAGGGGGGTTTCGTCTTGAAACGAATTTTATATAAAATTTTATATTGAAATTAGTTTCCGGCATACTTCGTAATTCACCCTCGGCATAATCCCGAATGTTTTCAAATTCTTTTCCAATCACAGGCATGAGTTTGCATGTAAGCTTTTGATTTGATTAGTCGAATGAAAGGTCAGCTGAACATGAGCTCCAATGAGGTTCTGTTAGATCCACAGGTAATAGTAATTAACCAGGGGAACTAATTTTAATTAGATTCAAATGATGTTAAAGGTAATTGTGTTCATTTTATAGTTTGGATAGTCTGTATTACAATAATTATATGGATAAATGATTTCTTTTAATGTCTTCGAGCTTGCAGCTTTAAAAGTTGATACCTCGTTGTAAGGTAAGTAGGAGTTTGAAATCTGGCCGAGAAGAGAAGAAACTTGCCGCCGCCTCCTGTACTTCAGTTCACCCTCCTCCTGCTCGATGTATCTGCATTAAAGACACGCAAACCAGAATGGACGAGACGCCATATTGACACGAATTTGAACACTGGTGGGTACAGATTTAAATAAGTAAAATAAAATAAAATAAACAACAACAACAACAACAACAAATAAAACAACAACAAGAAGTCCATATGGGACGATCGCGCACCTCAGATGAAAAAAGTTTGTTTTAAAGTTTCTTTTGTTTAACGACATCACAAGAGCGCATTGATTTATTAATCATCGGCTGTTGGGTGTCAAACATATGGTCATTTTGACATATAGAGAGGAAATCCGCTACATTTTTCCATTAGTAGCAAGGGATCTTTTATATGCACCGCCCCACAGACAGGATTGATATACCAGTCGTGGTGCACTGGCTGGAACGAGAAATAGTCCAATGGGTTCAGCGACGGGGATCGATCCTAGACCGACCGCGCTTTACTACTGGGCTACGTCTCGCCCCACCACCCCCACCTCAGACGAGCTCTCTCTATGAGTGAGACTGCCGTGTACGAAATACATGTATGTTTTAGTTCTCACTTTTGCACGTCGTCGATGAAGACTTCGCTGGAGATTCCGTGTTTCTTGAGGAAATCTTTGAACGTCGTCTGCTGCCCAGGACTCACCATGACGATCACGTGGTCGCCGTCGTGTCCAGCGTCGTTCCAGACGTCCAGCTGCAATAACAAATAATGTGGCTTTGATTAGGGCGTGTTCGCCAACATACGACCAGCTGCAATAACAAATAATGTGGCTTTGATTAGGGCGTGTTCGCCAACATACGACCAGCTTCAATAACAAATAATGTGGCTTTGATTAGGGCGTGTTCGCCAACAGACGACCAGCTGCAATAACAAATAATGTGGCTTTGATTAGGGCGTGTTCGCCAACATACGACCAGCTGCAATAACAAATCATGTGGCTTTGATTAGGGCGTGTTCGCCAACATACGACCAGCTGCAATAACAAATAATGTGGCTTTGATTAGGGCGTGTTCGCCAACATACGACCAGCTGCAATAACAAATAATGTGGCTTTGATTAGGGCGTGTTCGCCAACATACGACCAGCTGCAATAACAAATAATGTGGCTTTGATTAGGGCGTGTTCTGCCAACATACGACCAGCTGCAATAACAAATCATGTGGCTTTGATTAGGGCGTGTTCGCCAACATACGACCAGCTGCAATAACAAATGATGTGGCTTTGATCAGGGCGTGTTCGCCAACATACGACCAGCTGCAATAACAAATAATGTGGCTTTGATTAGGGCGTGTTCTGCCAACATACGACCAGCTGCAATAACAAATCATGTGGCTTTGATTAGGGCGTGTTCGCCAACATACGACCAGCTGCAATAACAAATGATGTGGCTTTGATCAGGGCGTGTTCGCCAACATACGACCAGCTGCAATAACAAATAATGTGGCTTTGATTAGGGCGTGTTCGCCAGTCTCAAGAAGCACCTCGATCAGTGGGCAGATGTTTCAGGGTGATTATGATCTCACAAGAAGAGTGGAAATGTGGTTTCAGGATAGAATTCTAGACTTCTGTTGGCAGAGCATTGCAGACCTGCCCAAGAGATTGAACAAACAAAACGTTAAAGTGTGTTTTGTTTAACGACACCACTGAAGCACATTGATTTATTAATCATCGGCTATTGGATGTCAAATATTTGGTAACTGTGACATAGTATTAGAGAGGAAACCCGCTACATTTCCATTAGTAACAAAGGATCTTTTATATGCACCATCTCATAGACATGATAGCACATACCACGGCCTTTGATATACCAGTCGTAGTGCATTTGATGGAGCGAAAAATAGCCCAATGAGCCTACTGCCAGGAATCGATCCCAAATAGACAGCGCATCAAGCGAGCGCTTTACCACTGGGCTACGTCTCTCCCCAGATTGAACAAATGCATCAATCTAAAGGGTGTATACTACCAAATCAAATCCCATAGACGACAATAGTAACATGTGGCTAAAACTCCTACCTGCAACGTATCAACCGACATAAACGCCACGGATATAAATACTACCACCCCTTACACTTAAAGTAAATCAGAAAAAATGGGGGTCAAGCTGCTCGTTTCTGAGATAACAGGTAGCGTCTATGACTACCCTAGTTTCGCACAAAATTCGAGTACTTTTTTTTACAGGTACCCCATACATGTTTCAAGCACAAGGCTACTTGACACATTGGTACTAGATGAAATAAAATTGCACTTTTTTTCACCCAGATGAAACTATTATTTTTTACAACCAACACACTCACATTTATAACTAATCACAGGACTTGTGGTGTTCACTTCTCTGTCAAAAGTTGGGTGCACCTCGAACTTTGACCCAGCCGGAAGTTATTTGGTTTAGTACTACCTAAAGGAGTATTTTTGTAGAGAAATAACGTATGTCATAAAACTTGTAGTGTGCTCTGTCACTATGAGACACCCACTGCTAGATGGATGGATGGACGGGTGACGAATTTATAGGAGGATATGCTATAAGGGGAGGGGGCGTACGGGTGGGCACACAGCCAGAGAGACAGACAGAGTAAACAGATATACAATTAATCAGGCAGGCAGACACACACACATACAGACGCACACAGATATATATATATATATATATATATATATATATATATATATATATATATATATATATATATATATATACTGACGACCAAAAGAAAGTATACCAAGATTACTGGGGAAAAACCCAAAACAATTTTAAAAAGATAGATAGATAGACAGATATTTTGGCAAGTTGTGAACAGAATTTCATTCCATAAAAGCAGAAACATTTAACCTCCATTTCATTTCCATTATCCAAATTATAAAATAATTTAAATCAAATTTTCTTGGGATAGTTTCTCTCGGACGTCATTATATAATAAATGTGAACAATAAAAGTGTCTGCATAAAGGCGACGCCACACGCTACGAGTGCCTCGTATGAGCAGAGCCACGAGCATAACCATTTGTGACAATACAAACATTACGATATCATCGGTTGCTATGCAATCGGCTATTCTCGTTCACGACACTCGTATCGTGTGGCTTCGCCTTAAAGCAGAGTCTAAAGGGCATTTTGGCAAAATAGTACTTCAGGGCGACCAACCTAATGGAAATATTTTTCAGAAATTTTCTGATATTTTCTTTTTTATGCGCGCGAAACATAACAATAATTTAAAGCGCGCGAAAGCGTCATTTTCATAAAAGTAATTTTAAACAATGCGAAAAATGTCATGTTTGACATATATTTGCAAAATGACAATACAAATGAGTATATCATTATTTATATGTGAACTGGAACTGCCTCATAAAAAAGACACACACACACACACCTACACCTACAAAAAAACCCCACTTTATTTGCAAATATTGTGTTACAGTTTAAGACTACCACCTACAGATTAGTAATAAAGTGACGAACAAACTTGGGACCAATGTTATTTTTATGTAGGTACATTACCGCATATGCAATATTTCATCATATGTATGTAGTGGGGTCGAACTGATTTGTGGCCAACTGGTTCGAGGACGAAACGTCTGCTACCCACATTAAGACTGGCTGCCGTTTTGCATTACGCTTACATTACTATTACAGTAACACTTTTGGGGAGCCAGTGTACAGAAGACAAAAAATCGCGTTATTATTAACTTACTTGAATAAAATAATATCGGTAGGTATATTAATGTTATGGATGCGTCATATAACAGATTAGTGGTGGCCAAATATTATTTAGTCAAATGTTGCATGTGAAAGCCAATGGAAAGAAGACAACTGTCGGTTCGTTTTTTTCTTTTGTTTTTGTACGATCGTAGCGTTCTTCTGTTATATATTCATGCTTTCATCCACAGTGGCAAAATTGTATACATCGTCATAGAACCAATGCCTGCCCCGTAGGAATATAATTCAATTAAAATATCTTTAAAATGAATACATAAACTATTCGAGTATAAAAAAAATAAGAAAGAAAATTTCCATATATGGCTTCAGCTTACTCGACATTTTCATTGGTCAGCTGTTGACAATAGACACACGCCCGCGGCACAAAACTAGACAAAACGGAACTCAGCATACCTGTCAACTCCAACGCATTTGGCGTGAGTCTCACGCATTTGTAACAAACATCAAGCTCTCACGCAACGTTACTATAATCTCACACTTTTTCTAAAATAAAAATATTTTATAATCGTAATTTATATTTTAGAACTGAATGGAATTATATGCTGATATGCAGGTCTCTGAATTCGTTACCTATTAATAATAATACAGCATATTGAACCTACCTTCGGTTCAATACTAACAATCACTGGCGGGTGCGACCGATGACCGACTTGTATGGTTCAACATTAACCGTATTAATTAGTCAAACTTGCACTCGCTTAATTTTTTTTTATTTTTTTTTTTTTTTTTAATTTTTTTTTTTATAGAGATTTCCATTTTCGACTTAAACAAAAAAAACACAAAAAAACTCTGACCAAGAGCCTGCAGTCGCTGGACCCGGATTTTTTTTTTTTCTCACGCCTAAGAATTGCCGCAGGTTGACAGCTCTGCCTCAGGTCAAAATGAGTGATAAAGATTTTAAATTCTAAAAATGTAATAAAAATTAGTTGGTTAAAAAAAAATGAATTTGAAAAAAATTCTGGATATTTGGCATCAATTCCGGAATTCCGAGTACGTGATGAAAATTCCGTATTTTTCGGAAAATTCCGGAAAGTTGTTCGGCCTGGTACTTGCGCAGGGGTTGCATGTAGTAAGTAAATAATTAGTTGTTAATTTGCCTCGGTTTGTTTGAGGCATCTAAACTTGCCCTTACATTAATTGATATACTGAGTGCTACTGTAGTGGTTTAATGGATGGATACATTTTCTGAAGTCTTCAATGTGCTCTAGTGGTGTCGTCAATCTTTCAGAAATCTGATCATCTTTATCGGCCGGGTTTTAGCTATAATAAAAATAAAACCACTGTTTAGCAGCAGCTTAACTGTTTGAATAGCCATGAAGTACTGTAACGTCAGTTTTGATTGGCTGAGAGGCCATTTGTCAAGTTATGCTTGAAACAGGGCTGAGTTCAGCCAGACCGAGCAGAAAAACGTCCGCTAGACTGGTTTGTGCGCTTCAGGATAAACCCAATGGCCATCTCGGGACCTAATCAAATAGTTCGAGAACGTTAGCGAAACGTTTGCTGGCTGAACTTGGGGAAGTTGTCTAGAACTGACTGAGTTTGCTTGAAACATTAAGAAAAAAACGTAGAAGTTGATGTGCACACGAAATGTCCTGGTGATTGGTTTTTTTTTTTACAAATTACCCCAATTTCCATAATTTGTGGACATAGTAGGCCGTATAGCTAAAAAATTGTTTTGTTTAACGACACCGCTGGAGCGCATTGGTTAATTAATCACTGGCTATCTGAGGTCAAACAATTCTAACAAGTGTTCTTCGGAGAAAAAAGTTAACATAGTTGTCAAGTTGTTATTTCTTCTACTATTAATTAATGACTAGAACTTCAGTCAGTGGCGACTTAGCATTTGTTCTTTTACTTCATAAACGGTTTTACTCTTAAAACGGTCTTAATTGTTAATAACTGAAGCCGTGAGCAATATCATTCCAATTTACAGTACATCAGTTACGGGCATAGATTCTCTATCACCACATAGTAAATAGATAATTTTTAATAAATAAATGTGAATATATGTTCTGTTCTTGTGTCTTAATTGTTAATAGAAGGTGAGTCTATTATTGCATACTAGGTAGAAGGTATAGGATTAGCAGTTCACTCAACCATGACCTATTATTTCAGAACAGAACAGAACAGAACTTTATTACACTCAGGCCGTTACACAACGGCATATGAGGAACATGATATATAAACTGTAGTGACAAGATAGGGTTTACAGGAGACAATAGTACAATAGTATTAATACAAATGCAATAAAGTAATAGAGACAATAGTATAATACAAATGCAATAGAATAATAAGGAATAATATAATACAATTAGAATAAAGTAATGTAATGTCACATTATTGTAATTCCTACCAAATGTGCTAATCAGACATGCGCACACATATATACATGTATACTTGGGTAGTAATAAGACATTGTACATAATTCATATACATATATTTTAGGGTTTACTGCATTTATTAATAATTTCTTTTATTAATTTACATAATTTCTTGAGAACACTTATTTTGCTATTCGTCATTAGTTGTTTAAATTTCAGCGTACTTGGTTTATTATAATAATATGGCTTAAGCAAATTTTTACGGTAGTTAGTGAAATAAGTACATGTGAATAAATAGTGAAATTCGTCTCCAATATCATTATTGTTACATAATGTGCACGTTCGATCTTCCACTGGGGTGTTGTTCCAGCGTCCTGTTTCGATTGGTAAGTAGTGATTAGATGTTCTAAATTTGAGTAATATAGTCCAACATGTTTGTGGTAATATAATAAGATATTTTTCTAATCTTAGGTTTTCCTTAAATATAGTGTACGTTTTACCTTTTGATGATAAAGTTATGTTTGTATTCCATTGTTGTAAATACTGGTCGTTTTGTCTTAATTTTACTTGATTAAGAAGTATTTTTACGGATGAAAAGTTCCGTGACATACAAACATTTGTCATGCCTAGCTGGTTAAATATATCTTCGACCATTTTTATCCATTTATAACTATATCCATTAACAGAAGAGTCGTGTAACATTAATTCATGCAGTAAAAACGATGATTTTGTTTGTTTACCAGATACGATACGGGCCCAAAAACTTATAATTCTTTGTTGAATAATTAGTTTAAGGGGTCTTCTTCCTAGTTCTCCATATAACATGAATAGCGGGGTGCCTTTTTTAACTGGTAAGATGTGTCTTAGGAATGTTATATGAATAGTTTCAATGATATCGATGTTTTCATAACCCCATATTTCGCACCCGTATAAGAGAATCGGGAGTACAATGGAATCAAATAGTTTTAATTTGCATTCTATTGAAAAGTTATTGTCTTTGGATTTAGACAGAACAAAGTACATTGCTTTTGTTGCCTTTTGAGTTAGTAGTTTTTTGCTTGTATTAAATTTATTTAGTTTGGTAAAAGTAAGACCTAAGTATTTATATTCTTTTACGTTTTCAAGCACATCATGTCCAAGTATAAAAACTTTCTTGTAATCATTACTGGTGCCATTGAAAATGATTATTTTAGTTTTACTTGCATTTACTTTGAGTTTCCATTTATTGCAATATTGTGAAAAGACATTTAGGGATTGTTGTAAGTCAGAGGCGTTTGATGCGAGAAGCGCAGTATCGTCAGCATATAATAAACATAAAAAGTAAAGAGCTGTTTTATCGAACGTTTCATCTCTATCCAGGGATACCCCAGTACAATTTTGGCTTTTTAAGTAATTATCTAGATCATTTAAATACAGGGAAAACAGGACAGGCGACAAATTTTCTCCTTGTCGGACACCGATGTTGCATGGAAATAGCTCAGAGGTTTCGGTTTTTGTACAAATACATGACTTTATTCCTTGATACATTTGATAAATTATTTTAAAGAATTTTCCATTAATATTATTTTCTAACAGTTTCTGCCATAGGCAAGTTCTAGAAATAAGATCAAAAGCTTTTTGGAAATCTACAAAAGCACAAAATAATTTCCTTTTTCTTGTCTTTAAAATTTCTATCAGAGAATGTATATTAAATAGATGGTCGGTAGTAGAGTAGCCTTTTCGGAAAGCAGTCTGAGATTCATTCAGTATATTATTTTCTTCAATAAAAGCATTTAATCGGTTATTTAAAATTGTGGTGAACAGTTTAGAGATGCAACAGAGCAATGTTATTGGTCTATAATTTTCTGGTAACGAACGATTTCCTTTATTTTTAAAAATGGGTTTAATTAATCCAGTCAACCATTCATTGGGAAAAACACTATTGTCGAAGATTATGTTAAACAGTTTAATATAGATTGGTAGTATTATGCCGGCAGTTGTTTTAATGTATTCATTAATGATATTGTCGATTCCAGGTGCCTTACCGTTTTTCAGTTGTTTTATAGCATTTAATATTTCATTTTCTTCAATTCTACTGTTTAAAACATTTTCACTATCTGAGTCTATGTTATTAAAGTTTATTTTTGTTTCGTTATCGTCCGATTCGCCTTTGTTTAGAGTTTGGAAAAAATGATAGAAAACATCTAACGGTGGTAAGTTATTATCTTCGTTAGGTCGTTTAAGTAGTTTGTAAAAAGCTTTTGGGTCGTTTGTCCTCAATTGTCGCATTTGTTTTTCAATATTAAATCTTTGGACGGAATGTTCTTTCAGCAAGGACTTTTTATACGTTTTACTTGCATTAATTAATCTTTGTTTATTTTCTAAAGTTATTCTTGAGTTATACGTTTGTTTGGCCTCATGATATTTTCCGCGTAGAATTCGACAACTGTGTGTCTTACCGAACAGCGATTGGTTACCTTTGAGTTTTACACGTCGCTTGATCGTGCAAGATCGTGCATGACCTAGAGTCGATTCAGCCGCATCTAAAAATAGTTTTTTCATAGCCTGTGTTGCAGTATCGACACGTGTTTGAATGTCAACAGACTGATTATCAAGCATTGTGGATATGATTTCGAGTGAGTCCTGGTTAATTTTATTTTTAAATTCTGTTGATTTTTCTGGTTTCCATTTACTTGGCTTTTTGTTAGCTGAATATGTCATACAATTAGAAGTATCGTTATCGTTAGCATGTTTATCAACATTTAAGCTAAGTATTAAAGCACAATGTACATCTGAAAAAAGTGGGTCAAACTCACATACATCAAAATGTTTAGCTATTTTTAATAAATGATGGTTGCCAATGGCATAATCAACAACACTGCTATCTTTACAAGTCAATTTTCCTATGTTTTTATCATGTCCTAATCTGCCATTTATTATATATAAATTGTGTGACTTACATATATTTAATAGTTTAATACCATGACTGTTTACTTTGCCAATATATTGACTTGCTCTTTCTATGGGAATATTATATGATTCTAATTTGTATATGTCATTAAAAAAATCTAACATATAATTTTCCATGTTGTTTAGTATGTCAATGTCAGTATCAATTACAGTGTAATCTGGGAAACAATTTGTTCTAGCATTAAAATCACCTAGTAGTAAAAGTGGGCTATGTTCTTCTATGTGTTCAATAAGTTCACTTTCAATAATGTCAAAAATATTTTCTTTATAGTATGGGGATCCAATAGGAGGAATGTATACAACACCGATGGTTAGTTTTCCGTGAAGACCTGTAATTTCCGTGGGAATGCTAAACCAAGACACATATTCAGAATTATTTGTGATATTGAAATCTATAGTAGAAGACAATTCATTTTTTATACCAATGGCTATTCCACCTGATGAATTTAATCTTTTTTCCCTGTTATTCAGAAGGAAGGTATAGCCAGGTAATAATGTTGACATGCAGTCTGTTTGATCTGTTTTTGTTTCAGTAAAACAAAGGATATCATACTTAGATATAAATTCTACAAATCAGGGATTTTTAATTTACTTCTCAGACCACACACATTAATACTAATAACAGATAATTGAGTATTTTCACAACTGTCACAAGAAGTCAGTGGATTGGGCTTGTTTTGGTATATTTCCCCAGCTACATAAGGTTGATCAGTTTTGACGGTGCTCATACAGGGTGGGTTAACATTTGTGGTGCTAATAGGAACCGTATGTACATTTATGGTATTGATATAACATGGGTCAATATTTGATATACTATCACAAAACATATCAGCATTTGGGGTAATAACAGAAGGTAAATATACATTTGTAGTACTGACACACGGTGGGTTGACATTTATAGGTATATTATTAAATGGATTTACATGTAAATATACATTTGAATAGTAGGGTGGGCTAACATCTGTGGTGCTAATAGGAACTATATGTACATTTGTAGTAGTATTATCATAATGTGGATCAGTATTTGATGTACTATCACAAGGTATATCAACATGTTTGGTTCTAACAGGAGATAAATATACATTTGTAGTACTACAACAAGATGAGCTAATATAATTTGTAAGCAAATTATTCATTGCAGTTAAGTATACATTTGAGATACTATCACAGAGTGGGTCAACATGTGTTAACATATCATTAACTGCAGGTGGATGTACATTTGAAATATTATCACAAGGTATGCTAACATCTTTAGTGCTAGCAGGAGGTAAGTATACATTTGTAGTACCACCACAAGGTGAGCTAATATTTGTAGACAGAGTATCAGCCGAGGGTAAATATACACTTGAAATATAGGGTTGTTCAACATATTCATTTGAATTATTATCACAGAGTGGGTTGTTGCTACTATTACAATTACTGGGTGGGTTAGTATTGTGAACTTTTTTGAGAGGTGTCTCAACTGTACTAATACTATCAGCAGTAACATGGCTCATGCTATCAGGTGAATCACAAGGTAAGTTATTTGCTATAGCAACATTACTTAAATTACCACTGTCACAGGCTACATCAATATTAGATAATATATCATAAGGTATTGTGGGACTGTGAACATGCTCACCTGTTAAGTTAGTGCTTCTATCACATAAATCATAGCTAAAAGTATTGAAACATGGTATGTCATGTGTACATATGCTGCTACATGGTAAATCTGTATTACTTTTACATGTAGTAACCTCATATTGGTCAGAATTCATATCATATAAATCAACATTGTCAAAATCTTTCAGACAAGGTAATATTGGTATGTCATGTGTACATATATTTATATTTTCATATAGAGAGTCTATGTTTCTAATACCAATTATACCATTATGTAGATCAGGATTTCTATCATGTAAACAAACATTGTAGAGGCTATTGGAATATGGTGCATGTATATCACATGTCAATATAGTATCATGTGGTAAGATTTTATTACTGCTAGTGCCATTCTTACCTTGTAGGTAGGTATTTCTGTCAAATGAACCCAACATTGTAAAAACCACTAAAACTTGGTGTATCATTTGTACTTACATGTATGTCATCTGACAGCAAGTCAGTATTACTACTGTAAGTCAAACATGTATTGTCTTTTTAAGTCTGTGTTGCCAAAATTGAAACAAGGTGAGTTAATATTACTTATAATATTACTAGCTTGTGTAGGGTTGGTAACATCACAAAGTGAACCAGTAGAATGTGTTTTACCACATATACATAAAGGTAATGTCCTGTCATGGAAAATATTTTTATTATATATATCTCTGTACATTGCATTGGAGTTAGTGTTTCCTGATATGGAATGGTTTGGTCCATTGCTTATACAGTGTTGGCTGGGGGTGATATTTGAGACAGTTTTGAGATGGGGGACACAGTTTATGGCTCCATGACATCCCTAACTGGAAGACATAGCATTCAGAGGGGCAAATCTGTTCATATCCTCAAACACTGGAACATGGGTGGGAGTTGTTATTCTGTATCTTTTTCTGGAAGGGCCACTGCTGTTGCTGCTTCTGTTTGGAACTTGGTGTCTTGGGTAATTATGGTGTTCAGAGGGTTGGGTGTAGCCATCTTCTGGGAAGTTCATACTAGGTAGAAGGTATAGGATTAGCAGTTCACTCAACCATGACCTATTATTTCATACTAGGTAGAAGGTATAGGATTAGCAGTTCACTCAACCATGACCTATGTTGTTATAAGGTGTGTAAGAAATGGGATGTGTTACAAATGGCAGGATACCAATATATATGTGTGTGAGTGTCTGGTTGTATGTACGTGTATGTTGTCTGACAACACCCCCACTCACCAGTTCTCACCAGGTCTCCTATTCGTATGTATTTATACAACAGACAGGTATCTGACACACACCAAAGCCAAAAATAGAAGAAGAAAAAATCCGAAAAAATTTAATTAGTAGTGTATGTAATCGAATCCGTTGTGTTATGGTCATTTGACACTTTTCAAATTCTTCTTTTTTCCAGACAATATAATTATATGGTACGTGATGTAAAAATACAACACGTGAACAAGTAATGTTGAATTAATGTGTTTACTAGAACATTGTGTATATAACACGCACGCACGCACGCACATTCACACACACACAAACACACACACACACACACACACATACATACATATATATATATATATATATATATATATATATATATATATATATATATATATATATATATATACATACACTCTTCAAAAAATATTAATGTTAATATCAACTATTAGACCAAACATACGTTTTGACCACAGACATCCTAGTAAAGAACGTTCAGGTCTGTTTGTCAACACACCGAAACACATTCCATAGTTTGCACATGCATCACGCAGTTGCCCCGTACACGTGCGTGGGGTGTCATTCTCGATTTTGACAATTTCCAGGAAGGTCCATTAATCACTGTGGAACATTATTTCTGTCAATCTTTCTCATTCTGTTGATCATACAGTTGTTATTGTTTTGTTTTTAGTCATTTTTATTGTTTGAATTTGCGATTTACTGATAAAAAACGTCAACTTTCAAATTTCACTTTTACCCCAATCGTCCTTCAAGATCTTTGGTAGTCATAAAACCTACTGTAATACTGAACTACCGGTTGTAATGTTTGTCCAATTAATTCACTATTATCATATAACCATTCCCCACAGCTAATATACCTTACAATTTTGGCAATTGTAAATTCTTATTAGAGTTCCCTTTTTTTTTTAAGAGTATATATATTAAGAATCGCGACGCTCTGTTCAAGGCAGACTTCTAAAAAAAAAATTTCATGCAAAATATTTTAAACATCGTCATTTGTTTTAAGATTGTGTAGTAGTTAAGAATAAGATTATTATATGAACAAGTTTTAACAAAAGTCAGGAGTACAAAGTTAGCAGAAACGGGCCTTTATGTAAGGCAGGTTTCTATTCAAGGAAGACCTCTATAAAACAAAACATTTTGTTCAAGGCAGGCCACTATTCAAGGAATTACGGTAATTAAAATACGTAGATGGTATTATATGTTGTCGTATGTACGCTTATGAATTCAGAGACAGATATGTATAGTTGGCAGCTACTTCCAGAGCCGCTTTAAGGATCCGCGAGGCCTGTAGCACAAATAACAGCGGGTTCCCCTTCCCAGGATATATATTGTGCAAACCCCTCGGGGAGAGGGGGGAAATGACCTGTGAAAAATAAATGTACACATCACCGTGGGTCCCTCTGAAGCGCGTGGGCGTAGCATGTACTACATGCGCTACTAGAATAAACCGGCTCTGGCTACTTCAGTAGCTTCATCGCCCTCCCCCCCAAAAGAAAATACAAACAAACAAATTAATAATAATAATAAAAATAAAAACCCCCAATTCCTTCATAAATCATCATTTAATATCGTGCACCTGGTACGGGTTGTAATTACGTTTGTTCTCATACTGTATCGATTACGTGTTATTTGAGACTCGACTTGACAGCTCAGTTTGAATGATGATTATCATTTACAGGAACTGAAGACAGTATTAATATTAATATTAGTTATCGTACGTGTTGTCACGTCGGTATATGGTTCAAATAAATACATAAATACACAAGTAAATAAATGAAGTTAAAGTTTGTTTTGTTTGACGTCACAATTAGAGTGCATTCATTTATTAATCATCGGCTATTGAATGTCAAACATTTGGTATTTTTGACGTATAGTCTTAGAGAGGAAACCCGCTACATTTTTCCATTAGTAGCATCATGGAATCATTTATATGCGCAATCCCACAGACAGGATAAAATAAAATAAAACAAAACGAACACACAAACAAACAAATAACAAATAAAATAAAACAACAAACAAGAAACTAACAAACAAATAAAATAAAATAAAACAAAACAAATAAAATAAAATAAAACATTCTTTTAAATCGCTGTTATACACTAACTGAAGACATTGGTTCAAACCCCGCTAGAAATTAATTAAGTTAGTGACAAATTAAACGCAGTGCTATAAGAAAACACTTATGGAGAAATAATGGAAAGTACTACATCGCGTGTTTACGACGGGTTGTCGTTTAGATGTCATTAAGCGACTCTGACATTGCTTTCGTTGATGAAGGTTATTTATTAAGAAACCCGCATTACCCGACTTCAACGGTTCTTTTTCAATGTGTTTTTTTTTTTTAGGGCTGTTCCACAATTCATCATATCGGTTGGAGGGGGGGGTGCGGACAAGTTTTTAAAATATGTTTAAAATATACCTACAACCATAAACCATATACGCACTGGAGTGAAATGCGGTGGAAACTTTTAGAGTCTAGATTCGAGACACTATTTGAGTCTGAGGCACTAATGTCATGACAATGCCATACAAATTATATACGTGTGACGTCATTAGAGATTGAGTCTGGACACTAAAAGTTTGCGTGTGACGTCATTAGAGATTGAGTCTGGACTCTAAGGGCCGATTTCATATGTCTAGGTTATCGGTGGGTTTTGGAAAGTACACCCACCAACATTTCCCACCATTGCCAAAGAGAAGCAACAGTTATCCCCACAGAAAAACCGATCATGCCGAGAGAAACCAGCATCATCACAACGAAAATACTATGGTGCATTCCAGTGAACGGATGAATGATCAACGGATGACAAACACTTATAATTTTCTCAACTCCAAATGACAGGATAAGCAATCAACAGACATTAAACAACTATCCATTCTCAACTCACGTACCGTCTACAGTAAGAGACAGCAATGTTCCATGGGGTTTCCCAGGGAGCGCTACCAGCAGGATGCCATTCACTGACCATCAGAGTACTCAATATATACTGCAGCATCTGAATAATCTGTTCCGATATTCATGTACATAAATGTGTGCAAAACGTGAAGTGTATGTGAGAGATGTGAAGTAGGGGGTTATATAGCCAATGGATCAGCATTCAAGAAGGTTGAATTTGATTAATGTTAACATTAAATTCACAATTTAATATTTCATTTTGGAATATACAATGTATATCCGACTTAAAACGTGATGAATTTAATAAGTGTTTTAAAAACGTTCATGTTATTGGTCTTTCTGAGACATAGTTAGGAAACAAGAGTGACTTCAATTTTACAGGATATTTTTCAATTTCCAATCCACGCAAACAGTTTGTGCAAGCATCCCGTAGTGGATTGGCTTTTTTTTATGTAAAACTGGTTTAAAGCCTTTTGTTTCTTTTGTAGTATGTAGTGAATTTACATTATGGATTAGAATTAGTAAAACGTTTTTATCGGTTGACAAAGATATATTTGTCTGCACTACTTATGTACCACCTGAAAATTCATCATATTGGAAAAATTTAACAACAGATCCCTTTAATGTCATAAGTAATGAAGTTTTAACATATTCGCAGCATGGATGATAATAATTGGCGGGGACTTTAACGCTAGAACTGCTACAGAGTGTGGGTGTGTGAATAGTGATGGAGTTAATTTTTTTGAAAACATATATGTACCGTCAGATATTTTTACTACCATAGAGACAAAAAGAAATAACCGAGATAATATAACGAACAAATTAATTATTTTAAATGGTAGAACAGTTGGAGATCACTTGGGACAGTTTACATGCCACAAGTACAATGGTCAGAGTGTTGTAGATTATGTTCTTACATCTGAAGAACTCTACAGCCATGTGAAATATTTTAATAGACTACCTACAACAAACCAACCAAATTGATATCTGTCAAGCTGGGTTCAGGCAAGGATTTAGAACAACAGATCACATATTTACACTAAAACCCCTGATTGATAAATATAAATGTAAAAAGAAAAAGGTCTATGCATGCTTTGTAGATCTCAAACGAGCATTCGATTCTGTGGATAGAAGCAAATTATTTAATAAAATTGCTCTTATGGGGGATACAGGTAATGTTTTAAAAACAATCGAATCTTTATATGTTAATGTTACATATAGTGTTCAGACTGATAAAGGCATATCACAACCATTCCAATCAAACATTGGTGTTCGCCAGGGCTGTATTTTATCTCCAACACTAGTTACTATGTTCATTAATGACTTCCAAGAATATTTATGTAACATTGGAGATAAAGTATCACTAGACACAATGCGTTTAAGCCATCTACTTTTTGCAGATGATCTTCTACTTTTATCAGAAACCCCACATGGTCTACAACAGCTCCTTGATCAACTAGATATATATTGTAATGACAACAATCTTACTATTAATTTAAATAAAACAAAATTGTTATTTTTGGTGGCTTACTTGGCATCTCTCGGGCAATAAAGTCCCAGTTGTAACAAAGTATACATATTTAGGGGTTGACTTTACTCAAAATGGAAATTTTAAAGAATGTTCCCGATCACTTTGGAGCAAAGGACTAGGTTGTTTTTACAAGATGCAGAAATAATTCTCAAATGTTAACCTACCAGTAGACATTTCATGCCAGTTAGTTAATTCTCTTGTTGAGCCTGTCCTTTTATATGCCAGTGAGGTTTGGGGTGCCCAGTTCATATCATTAAAATATTTGGAAACTTTCCTGCCAGAGAGAGTGCTTGTAAAATTCTGTAAATCAACACTACAGATTAATAGTCGTACGCATAATTGGGCCTCTAGATCTGAGCTAGGTTTGTACCCACTCCTGTTGTCTGTGGTAAAAAGAATGTTACATTTTTACTCCTATATGCAAATTACGGACAACATTATTTTACAACATGCTTTCTCTGAATGCACAAGCCTTTAAAAGAAAAATATTGGCTGGCTTCACAAATTATATTATTACATTGGTGAGTTGAATCAAAAACGAAGCACTGTCAATTATCCCATTCATCTTATAAATATAATTAAAACTAAGTATCACAATATTTTAAAAGAAAACCTTATAGCTCCAGCCAAAAGAGATGGATCCAGTAATAAGATGCGAACGTACAAATTATATAAAAACAATATTAAACTAGAGCCATATTTATTACACTGTATACACCCAGAACACCGTAAAGCTTTTACTAAATTACATCTCAGTGACCACAAATTAAAAATAGAGACTGGGCGCCATACAAAACCCTTCACTCCAGTGGAAGAACGTTTATGTGACCACTGCAATGTAATTAAGATGAATACCATCATATCACAATATGTAAGAAATATAATATTCAACGTGTCAAATTATATGCATATCTAACTTTCCATAATTACCTATTTAAAAGTATGAGTATGCAAGAAAAATTTATATATATTATGCAAAACCAAAATCCAGCCTGTGCTGGTGCGGTATGCAAATTTGTTCACGATTATACATGTATTGCCTATAATTAGTCCTTATTTAGTCATTTTGTTTGTTTCTTGTTTATGCATATGTTTTGCATCCAGTTCTGTATGTGGAATATGCAATAAAGTTTTTATCTTCTTTTTTTTTTTTTATGGTTTAAACCTAGGTTAAACCCTGGGTCATGATTACTGTGCATTTCACATGTCTGGTTTTCAGTAATCCTAGTTTAACACTGGGTTACAATTGTATTGCTTGTTTAAACCTGCCCTTGAGGTGGTTTTTCGCTGGGTTTGCTCAAAGTAACTTTTCTTCATGGATAATTTCGGCAGCAAAATCATGTTTTACGTCAGTATTGCAGAGCCATGAAATGTGAACGTATTTTAGAGATCATTTGAAGCCACTACAGAAACAGTGGCGTAGCCAGAGGGGGGGGGGGGGGGGGGGGGGGAGGGGGGGCATGCCCCCCTCCCTCAATCCGGGCAAAATTAGGGGTGATCAGTGGCGTACTCAATATCATTGTTTACTTTGCTGCTAGGTCCCTCCCCCCCCCCCCAATACAAAATCCTGCCTACGCCACTGTACAGAAACGAATACAGGGTGGGGGTAGGGGGTTCGAACCCCCTCCCCTTTAGACAAGATGCCCTTTTGCCTGTTTTTTTTAGCACGACTGTATAATTAGATCCACCCCTTCACCACGGCCGTGGCGAATGAACAACAAAGCGCCTGAGATATATAGAGGATAATAAACGAGATACCAGTTATTATCAAAATTATGTCCCGAATCAAATAATTTTTAGTTGTCGCGAGCTTTAGCGAGTGAGAAATAAAAAGTATTTCACTCGGGACATACATTGATAATAACTGGTCATGATTTTGCTATTCTATTTATTACCCCAGCTATGTTTTCTCTAAACGCCTTTATTTTAGGCGCACATGCACGTACATGTTGGCTATAGAAACAATGTAAACCACTTTACACACTGTTCTGAGTATTGCTATAACTTTGCATTATAATCACGTTCACAGATAATTTTCAAAAATAAAAGTTATCGTTATTCTGCTAAAAATATAAATAATGATTTGCGTTAAAACGACATTTTGTTATAAATTTAATATTAAAACAGTCGTGAACGCAAACTCATTAAAGTACATGTCGTCATTTTGTGCGTTTGCCAAATCGCGATGATGTTATATTTAGTACCGACAAAGTCATTGGTTTGTAAGCGTCAAATCATCCAGTAATTATTATACGTCACAACACTGCATAATATTTCTCATTGAGAAAATACGGAAAATATTTTCTCTGTTATGAGTGGTCACTGTGGGTAATAAATATAGTTATTTATTAAATTAGTAAAAATACACATTTTCTTCATGGTGTATGAACTGCACGAAAACAGGAAGTACACATGTACTAGTAATGAAAGTTGATCAGTTACCACCGGTATCAAAGCAATAAACGTCTATCATAGTCTGCAGTCTTATAATGACATACTTTCGTGTTTGTCTCGTCTTAATAAAGGGGGACAAGGCGGTACAGGCCCACAGTTCTGAAAATTTGACCAAACGTTATCTCGGTGCCCTCAGGCGTACGCGTCCCATCTTTTGTTTTTTAATATTATGTTAGAATTAAAGGGAAATGCCAATAACAACACGTTTATTCATATTTGCATTATTACCAACAGCTATGTAGGGTTCTGTAAGCATTTGACATGGATTATAACTAATATTGTGAGTATAATGATGGAAATACATGGTGAAACGTTTTCAGGCCAGCTAATTTTCTCAAATATGTCCATCATTTTTGACAGAATGTGAAGGTTTGCTCCACATTGGGCGGGGGGGGGGGGGGGGGGGGGGGGGGGGGGGGGAGGGGGTAGCTAATCCTCCATCTCGAACGCGAATGCTAATAATATACCGGTAACGAGTTTCAACTACAAAGTGATGAAGTGTAAGCTATTCCTCGCTTATGTCCCTTTCCAAGTTTTACGAGCACGGGCTCACACATAAAATTATTATTACGCCCCACTCCACCATGTCATCAGTTCTGGAACCGCCCTTGTCGGTTTAATGATGATTCTCTCAGACGTTATTAACAGCTTCCGGTCAACTGGCAATAGATGTGCATGGTGTGTGAAAAAAATAATAAAGCAAGAAAAGTATACGCGGTTATAAAGTGTCATAATGGTACTTACATCCATGTCCAGAAATACGTCTCTAATATCTTTTGTGTTGCCTGGGAAGACACGATAGACTTTGTATCTTTAATAAAAAAAAAATACAATATTAACATCACGAATACGAAACAACAATACAAAAAATTATACGAATTAGTTCGCCAAGTTGTATATAAATATTCCACCAACAGCAAAACAGCACCAATGAATGAATGTTTAACGATACTCCATACAATATACATGTGTATGTATGTATGTATGTATGTATGTATGTATGTATGTATGTGTGCATGTATGTATGTGTTTATTTATGTATTTACATCAGTATTTGTTGATATATATTTACATTAATAGGTGTAATACCAAAATACAAGCTAATTTCACGGGTGCGTGACTAGTTATTGATATGACCATTAGATTCGGTAATGTTTATGACATTTAATGTCATTAAATTTGTGTCATCCGCAAATAATCTAGTTATACAGTTAAGTTCATCGGCAATGTCATTTACGAAAACTGAAAACAATAATGGACTGAGCACCGATCCTTGGAGTATTCCAGCCATCAGTGTATCATAGCTGGATAAGGGACCGCTTACAAAACCCCTCAGCGTTCTGAGTGATATGTAATGTGTTATTAAATTAAATAAACGTCCTGTAATACCATAACGCTCTAGATAGCTTATACATTTATACCTTTGTGCCAGAATCTGATAAAAGCCTTGGTATCATCAAGTGATTCAAATAGTTTTGTTTACAGTAGTAGTAGTAGTAGTAGTATATTTTGTGCAAGAATATATACCATGAGACCGCGTAGCGGTCGAGTGATATGGGTTTTTTTGCAAAATAAACGAGGGCAATAAATAGGAAGCGAAAACAATGTATGTGAAGTTCAGTATTTATTACATAACTTCTTTTATGTTTTACAAAAACGGTTTTTAATTTAACGTCATAACAAATCTATGATCAAAACTCCTTTCATGGTTTTAATCTGCGACAGTAAATAAAATGCGTTAACTGCAGTAAAAAGAAAAAGGGAATTACCCATTTAAAAGTTCCGGTCCATATCGCACATATATGTGATACAAAATACATTTATCACACGGTTTTAAAATGTCTTTATCACTATAGTAAGATTGAATAATTATGTAATAAAATAGTAAAAGCGGTAAACGTACCCGTCATATCGTTTGGCCGAGTCGTGTTCTGACGCCAGACTCCGCCACACTCCGACTGCGCAAATGAGCAGTGTTATCCAGCTCGGCATGTTCCAACTGTAATGAAGAAAATTAAAAAACACACACATAACAAAACACGAAGAAATAAAACCCACATCATTGAAGCAGCGTGTGCCATTTTGCAAGACGTGTCATGATTGGTTTACGTTTGATTGTCAGCAACAAATGTCGAAGACGCAGTGAAGAGGGCAAAAAAATTAATTAATTTGTTTACGAGTAAGGTTGCGGATGTTTATTCAACGAGAAAAGTGTCAAAGTATTGCTATTTTGGAGTACTCTTTGTTTAAAATCTGATCATTTTTTTTATTCGTTCAAAATGACAGTGTAATACGAGATTCCATATGTAATTGCTGTAAATGGCACTGTGATAACCTTATTCCTTACTGACATTAAAGCGTGTGGGCGTGTGGGTGTGGGTAATTTTTGGCATGTATCCATCAGAGAACTGTTCAAGCACGCATGTCGTGGGCATAATTTCTGACTTCGCCAGAGAGTTATGTCCATGGCAGGGAGGGGGTGGGGTCGAGCTATGGCTTTAAATTTCGTTTAGTATTGGCTAATTGATAGATAACAAAATGTATATATATATATATATATATATATATATATATATATATATATATATATATATATATATACATATATATACTACTCAAAAGAATTTAAGGGTCAGACGATATTTTCGACATTATTTTCTGAATGTCAATTATATTAGCTAGACCATAATGTCACGCATGGTATTGTTCCATTTTGACGAAAGTGGGTCTAAGCAACCCATAAATGAATTAAAATCCACTGTCATTGACACTGTCGACTAGTTCTAATGGCGAAAACATGCTTACATTTGCACGTAAATTAGGGCGAAAGCGAAAGGTCTGCTAAGTGCCAATAACTTGCTTTTTCACAAAGCGCTTCATTTGCACGCTTTGCACGTGTATTCCATGTTCCCAATGCTGAATTTCCGTATAATTGGAGCTTGCGTTCGTGTATGGTGCACACTCCAAATTCGACAATGGTACGACTTCAACTGACTATCGAAGATCGAGGAAGAGCTATTGCTTGGCTTCAGGATGGCAATACGCAAAGAAATGTTGCTCTGAGACTTGGTGTCAGTCAGAGTGTCGTTGGCCGATTGTGGCAACGGTACCAAGCAACGAATTCTGTTCGAAATCGTCCACGTTCGGGAAGACCCCGAAGCACTACAAATAGAGGGGACCGCTACATCACCAATATGGCTCTACGTCAACGCACAACCACTGCACGCCGATTACGTGACAATCTGCGGACTGCGACTGGAACTCGAGTGTCTGATCAAACCATACGCAATCGTCTGAGAGCCAATAATCTACGCTGCCGTCGCCAGGCTGTTCGACCACCACTCCTACCACGTCACAGAATGGCCAGACGTCACTGGTGCACGCTTGATCTGCGGTGGCAACGTGTTCAGTGGGGTCGAGTGATGTTCACTGATGAGTCCAGGTTTAGTCTCCAGTTCAACGACGGTCGGGTTCGTGTCTACAGACATCCTGGGGAGCACTTCGCTGACGTTAACGTTAGACAACGTCACCGGTTCGGTGGTGGCAGCGTCATGGTGTGGGGCGGCATCTCTATCCACCACAGGACCCCCCTCTATGTGGTGGATGGCAATCTGAATGGAATCCGCTATCTGAATGAGATTATCCGGCCGTTGGTTCTCCCAGGCCTTCAGCAGATTGGCGGCGGGGCAGTTCTGCAGGATGACAATGCCAGACCCCACCGCGCTAGGGTGGTAACGGACTTTCTCAGACAACAAGGTATCGCCAGGATGGATTGGCCAGCATATTCGCCTGACTTGGCCCCAATAGAGCACGCCTGGGACGAATTAGGCAGGAGAGTTCGGGATAACCATGCCCCTCCGGCCAACCTTCATGATCTGGGTCAATTTCTTATGGCAGAGTGGCAGGCCATTCCCCAAGAGTTCTTCAGACGTCTGATCAACAGCATGAGGCAACGATGTGTTGAGTGTATTCGCGCCAGGGGTGGATTCACGCACTATTAAACGAATGTTCTAATGTGTAAAATCCATGTTTGACAACCTTCAACTTTGACAGCATGTCATGTGACTTTCTTGTATACAGTGACGTTTATTTGTGGGTTTTTGTAAATATGGAACAATAAATAAAAACATTGGTGTAGTTTACATCATCAATCTAATACACTCTGAAAGTTATTTGGTTATAAATTTTTGACCCTTAAATTCTTTTGAGTAGTATATATGTACATATATATATATACATATATATATATACATATACATATACATATACATATACATATATATATATATATATATATATATATATATATATATATATATATAACAAAATAACTAAAGAAGTCAAAACAAAATAAAACACACAAAGAAAAAACAAAGAAAGACCAAACAAACAATAATTATTAATAACTTAGATGGGCAAGCCGAAAAGGTTAAATGTAAATTGTGCCATTGTTTGTGGTAGCCCAAATACAAAATAGAAGCTTGGATAACCAATAGAGATTCGAAGCCAATTCTAAACGTGTTATCCAACAAACCTCAATAATAGCTCATAATAATAAAAAAAAAAATAATAGTAATAATAATAAAAAAAAAAAAAAAAATAATAATAATAGTAATAATCTTTATAAAAAAAAAAAAAAAAACTGATGTTCCTTCTCAACTAGATTACATAGATATATATTTGATCCCACCGCATGGACCCCAACCCGCCCCCGTACAGGCGGGTGTATGCCGGTGGTAAGGGGAAGGGAGGAATGCAGCCGGGGCAACCTATCACTAATCCTAACTTGCCAAAACACCCTACGCTTAGGCATACCGGCCAATTTAATCCGTCTCCAATCCAATAAAAATAATAATAATAATAAAAAGAAAATTAACAATAATAATAGTAAAATAATAATAATAATTAGTTACTTATTTAATTAAAACAATAAAAATTAATCATTAATTCGAATTTTCTTTCTTTTTTAAACCCCCCAAAAAACAAATAAACAAAAACAAGAAAAACAAACAAAAGACAACTCAAATAATAATACAAACAGCAACACTAGAACCAAATAAACACCAGTAATCAACAACAAAAAGAAAATAAATTAAAAAATAATAATAATAATAATAATAATAATAAATATAATAAAAAAAAGGGGGTAGGGAGAAGGATAGAACTAGCTTGTGGATGGAAACCTTTACCACACCAGTTTGAAATTAATGATATTTGCTATGAGTAGAGCTGAAATACAAAATAGAAAACGATTACGAGTTAAAAACACCCACACCCGAATACACATTAAAATATAAAAATCGCTTAACACTTTGCTGACACAGGAAATTCTTTGGTCGGCTGGTAAAAAAAAAAAAAAATTAAAACAAATATAGTTAAAAAGACAAAACGTTGATGGGTTGGTCCTAAAGCAATACAATGAAACGGAAGGAGGAAATACCGAACCAAACCGTCGACGTAGGGTAAACCCCTTCAAGGATAATTTCGTAAACGACTCGGAACAGCAGACCCCTCCCAAGAGATACTCTGTTGTGAGGAGCCTAGATCCTATCACCTGTCGATCCCACATACTGCAGCACTAGTTCAAAAGCCCTGCTCCTGACGTCCTTGCTAGGATTGACAACTGACCCAGGGTCAAACTGTAAGCCTAAGCATGTAATGTCAAACTTGAAGACATCTCTTTGAATAGAGAACCGATTACATTTAAACAAAAAGGTATCCATGTCCTCATATTTATTACAAAAATAACAGTTTGCCAAATTTGGGTAGACTGAATACTTCGGCTTCTTTCCAATAAAGAGGCATACTACATTGTTCCCATATTTTACTGAAAAGGCCAAGGACCAATTCCAACGTGCTAACTGGCATGTGTTTTAAGGAAAACATAGCTAAATTTATCGGTTCCAGTGACTGTTCCCTTTTTATCCCTATAAACCTTCGTCAATTTATCCATGAAAAAGGTTGCATTAAAATCTAAAGTATTATCCGGCGATTTAGCATCTAAGGGCACCTTTTGATTTTTTTTCCAAATTGGTTTTAATTTTTTGAAAATTTTCCGGAAAACTTTTGGTATTGTTATTTTTGGCGAACATTTGTGCAAATAAGTCTGCCTTTTCTTGATTTGTTTTAACAATTTTGTTTTTACCCATATTATTATTGGTTGGTTTACTTCTTTTACCCTGAATAGATTTAATTGTTCCCCAAATTTCTTTTAGTGAAGTATTTTTTATTTAAATTATTGCAAAATAATTCCCAAGATAATCGATATTTACTACTTAAATACTTTTTTCTAGATATATCAGACTTGTTTGTTTGAAAAAGCTTCCTTAGTTTGTTACGTTCCCTCATAGCGTCCTGTAATTTAGAGATCCACCAGGGAACAGACCTTCTAGAGTTAAAGGGTTTGGTTTTCAGAACATGCCTATCAGCAATATCAATGACTGCTCTAATCAAATTTTTCTTGAAAGTTTCAATATTATCCGATGATATTAATTTAGGATCCAAAATTGCACAGTCATTAGAACATTTCTTCCAATTGCTTTTATCAAAATTTAATTTTGGAGCATGATTTGGCATATCCTCGCAATCCCTTACTAGATTACAATGAAGAATGATTGGAAGGTGTTCACTATTCAAATCGTTACTAACCTCCCAATCGCAATTACCAGCCAACTGATGTGATACCAAGGTGAGGTCAAGCCAGGTTTGAGCCCCGTTTATGTCCGATATAAACGTGGGGATCCATCATTGAGGCAGACCAAATTTTAATTATTACAAAAGTCCTCTATGAATCCACCCTGTTTACAAGTATCAGGGGAGCCCCAGCGAGTATTTCTACCGTTAAAGTCTCCGACTAAGAGCTTTGTTTTCCCGGTTTCGCCTTTAGAGTTGTAGCAGATAAACAACCGGGTGTTCCATTCAGGGCATTATCTAAAAAAAATATAGCCTCATCGGCGTCATCTCGTTCATTCGGGAAAGCGGGATCTGAAATTGTTTTAATTTCATGCACGGAGGTGGGAGATGTCACAGAACTATTACCAACAAGGGATCGTTCGCCTACGTGCAAATAAGATTCATCCATGTCAAACAGAGTTTGAATCTGTAGGTGACCAAACAGTGACCAATATCAAATCAGTCAATAGGGAAAGACTAAGAATTATTATAAAACAACAATAATACAATATATACAACTGACTTACGTGAACACACGATAAAAACAGGGAAAGACTCACTTTACAATTACTCACAAAGAGTACAATACAATGGACAAACAAAGACAAGACAACAGGCGACTCGGAGCTGCAAGAAAACACGTGCTCACTCCACAATGCTCGTGCTGCGTGTGGAAATTAAAGCTCAAACCCGTTATCATTAGGAAATGTTTTATTTAACGACGCACTCAACACATTTTATTTTATGGTTATATGGCGTCAGACATATGGTTAAGGACCACACAGATATTGAGAGAGGAAACCCGCTGTCGCCACTTCATGGGCTACTTTTTTCGATTAGCAGCAAGGGATCTTTTATATGCACCATCCCACAGACAGGATGACACCGCGTATCAAGCGAACGCTTTACCACTGGGCTACGTCCCCCCCCCCCCCATTATCATAAATACATATATATATATATATATATATATATTAATATAATATGAATATACTATGAATATAATATGAATGTATTACAAGCAATAAAATAAAACATGATCAAATTTACTAACAAAGAGGTGAAATAGAAGGAAGAAAAGGTAAAAGAAGAAAAGTTAAAGAGGATGAAGTTATTACCTTTAAGCATTTTACATTATTTAGAATTAGTTGTCAGAAGAGAGAGAGAGAGAGAGAGAGAGAGAGAGAGAGAGAGAGAGAGAGAGAGAGAGAGAGAGATGTTTTATTTAGCGACGCACTCAACACATTTTATTTACGGTTATATGGCGTCGGACATATGGTTAAGGACCACACATATAGTGAGAAAGGAAACCCGCTGTCGCCATTTCATGGGCTACTTTTTCGATTAGCAGCAAGGGATCATTTATATGCACCATTCCATAGACAGGATAGCACATACCACGGCCTTTGATGTACCAGTCGTGGTGCACTGACTGCAGCGAGAAGTAGCGCAATGGGCCCACTGACGGGGATCGATCCCAAACCGACCGCGCATCAAGCGAGCGCTGTACCATTGGGCTACGCCTCGCCCCTAGACAGAGAGAGAGAACGAATGTGACTGGTTAATTAATCTCATTCATTCATTCATTTCATTTCAACTTATTTCCGTGCTTATATGCAATTAAGGTTCAAGTACGCTGTCCTGGGCACACACCTCAGCTATCTGGGCTGTCTGTCCAGGACAGTGGGTTAGTTATTAGTTGTTAGTGGTTAGTGAGAAAGAAGAGGGTGTAGTGGTCTTACACCTACCCACTGAGCCCTTAAGAACTCGCTCTGGGTGGGAGCCGGTACCGGCCTGCGAACCCTGTACCTACCAGCCTGTAGGCTTAACCACGACATCACCGAGGCCGGTAATTAATCTCAAAACCTTTGCTATTTATAATGAAGTTCTGGACAGATTTGAATACAGCATTATTTTCTAGGAGACTAATGTTTGGGTCACCAAATAGTAAAATATTACAATTAAGATTATGATAATCTGACAAATGGGTATTTCGAACAACATTTTATAGGGGACAAAAACGTAAAACGTGTTCAGAATCTTCAATTAGGTTCCCGCAAGCACATCAGAGAAGGATTTGGGGGGGGGGGGGGGGGGGGGGGGGGGCAGGGGCCCGAGCCACCCTAAATTTTGCGACAGTTTAACTTTATTATCTATTAATTTTCATTTGTTTACGATCCCCTCCAAACCTCCCCCAAACTTCCCTTGGCATTCCGCCTCATGTCATTGCCCCTCCCCCAAATGGAGTTTCTGGATCCACCACTGCACATGATGGATTGTCACTTACGTATCGTAAGAATTTATGACCATTTCACTTACTATTACCCAATTGGAGCTGGCTATGTAATATCTGCTGCATTATTTCGCCATTATAGATGTAAGATGGTATAATCGGATCAAATTTTTTAATTTTTAAATTTGAATTCTAAATCCATTTACTGATGCAGAATGCCTAATATCAGCTGTTGTGTTGTTCCATAGTTTAACGGCGGACGGATAGAATGGATCTGAAAACAGGTTTGCATGACAAAAACATGTGTTAACGGTGATGTGTACTCCGTGTATGGTGAGTATTTATTTCAGCAGTAGAACGCGGTAGTTGTAATGTCAACACGGTGGGTAGCACTTTATGTATTAGTTTGTACATCATGCACAGTTTGTGACTTTTTCTCCCAGTGCCGAGAAATTAGGGGTGATCAGTGGCGGGGACATTTGTAAGTAGGACGATCACACTTTAAATCAGCTTTGTTTATTGTTTGGAGAACATTGTACCTTTTCGCTTATTAATAACATTAAAACGGTTCCTGTGTCATATCCCACTACTCGATATCATTGTTTGCTTGGATGCCAGGTGAATCTCCCCCCCCCCCCCCCCCTCCCTTCCCAATATAAAATCCTGCCTACGCCACTGTTTTCTCCTTTCTGATAAAAGAAGCCAGTTTCCTTATATAATTGTTGATGGGATGGGATGTTCTCTCTCTCTCTCTCTCTCTCTCTCTCTCTCTCTCTCTCTCTCTCTCTCTCTCTCTCTCTCTCTCTCTCTCTCACACACACAAACACACACACACACACACACACACACACACACACACGTTATCACGATTGGCACAAATTAGTTTGACGTCACGCATTGTAACTAAATCTTTGAAAACGTTACGCTCTTGTATACAGGTCTTGTTGGCTTGTAACACATTACCTAGAGACCTTGCAAATTTGCATACCATTATTAACCAGGTTAATACACTAAATTATCACATGGGTTTATGACATGGATATCATGGGTAGGATAAAGGATAAATAAATATATACACACACACAGTGAAATCCCACCTAACGACCACCCCGGTATAGGACCATAGCAAATATGTGTATGAAATAACAAGATATTTGACGACTGGTACTTACCTTTTACTTCCTGCCTAAAAATAATCGCACAACAAATGGTGTACCCCGCCATACATTACTAGTATACGATTTAGACGTAGACCCATTACATCTACACAGATTTCGATCCAATCTGTAACTACTAACACTTAACAAGACTACTCTGGTACACGTGTAGGACAGACTGCTTGAACATCAATTGGATATAAGTGTTTTGTTTAACGACACCACTAGAGTACAGTGATTAATTAATCATCGGCTGTTGGATGTCAGACATTTGGTAATTCTGACACGCTAGTTTCCTTAATGCAGCAAGGGATCTTTTATGTGCATTTCCCCACAGACAGGAAACAACATACCACGGCCTTTGGCCAATTGTGGTGCACTGGTTGGAACGAGAAAACCCCCAATCAAAATTGGATATAAGCGTGAAAATAAATCAGAATATAATATATAGAGAATACTACATGAGTGGCCGTTAGATACCATTCATCTTACGAGTTGTTTTCAAACGTACAAGAACAGAACTTTATTACACCCAGGTCGTTGGGCAACGGCATATGGGGAAACATGAATAATTACATAATATAATATGTGACAAGACAGGACAGGGTTTACAGGAGAACATTAAATAGTAAATAATATAGTGTATGAATAGTTAAATTATATAAATACATGTATACAGAAATACAACGAGTGGACATAACAAAAATACATATATACAATAAGTCAATAATATCAGGTATAGTAGAATAATTGAAGTTCATTATATAATTTGTTATACATGTACTAGTATATTTCGATTTATTAAAATAGGGATATCTGTGATATAATAATAAAGCATATTTAACTCGAGTGATGTGGTATATGTTGATACAAATAGCTATGGTCTGTTAAATTTAACATTAATTTCTTTAATTAATTTGCTGACTTTTCTTAGGACACCTATTTTATTACTAGTCATCAACTCTTTAAATTTTAGGGTACTGGGGTTCACATAATAATATTATTTTAGGAGTGTTTTTCGAGACTTAGTAAAGAAGGCACAAGTGAGTAGATAATGATATTCATCACCAATATCGTTAGAATCACAAAGTGTGCATAACCTATTTTCCACAGTCCTATTTCAATCGGGAGATAATGATTTGATGTTCTGAATTTAAGAATAATGATTCATAGTTTTTCTAACAAGCGAACGCGACTTGTAAGATAACTGGTATCTAACGAACACGAATGTTATATTCTATTTCTTACGTATCCTGAAAAAAATTATTAAATGCCTTTTCCAACGAAAACCTATTTACGGCCCTTTCGCTTCTAGTTAACGTGTGCGTCACAGACAAGTCAATTTCAAGTTATCTTGTATCTTGTACGGATTGATAGATTCGACCGTTATGTTGTTTTCATTGGATGGTAAGGCATTGGTGACCTGGTTAGCCAGCCGTATGTCTTTAAAATGTTAACGTACGTACATGTGTTAACAAGTATGTGTAATAAAAAATAACAAATGATGTTCTCACCAACGGGTGTAAGAAAAACGAATAGAAGTACCTGCTTAATGTATGGTTAGCGAGTAAAGGAAAGGCTGAAGGTCTTGTTTTCAGGTTAAACGTTAAGGTACACACCATTACTTGTAACCTTTTACAGTTACATTCTGTCCGCTGCATTTGTCTTTAATTGAGCACATATTTGACACGAAACAGGGGTTTTTCGGTAAATAAAGTGAGATAGTCACCACAGAGCTATCCGGATCCAAAAAGTCACATTTTATATACCAGCCAGTTACATTGACGGTTAGCAAATATTTCCGAGGTGAGACAACGAGAGAGAGAGAGAGAGAGAGAGAGAGAGAGAGAGAGAGAGAGAGAGAGAGAGAGAGAGAGAGAGAGAGAGAGAGAGAGAGAGAGAGAGAGCACAAAGATAAACAAACGAATGATCGACAAAGACAGATACAGAATAGACCGTAAGACAGACAGACGCAATAGTGACAAACGATAGCTCAATAAGACTGCACATTTAATCCTATAGACTGGGCTTGTGGTGTAGCTTGTGAAAGAGATAAATAAAAATTAATTAATTTAAATATATTTTTCCTGTCATAAAATATATAGATGGATATATAGATACATATAGTTATATATATATATATATATATATATATATATATATATATATATATACATATATATATATATATATATATATATATATATACATATATACATATATACATATATACATATATACATACATACATACATACATACATACATACATACAAATAGATATAGATGTTTATATAAAACAGACAGGGGAAAATGGGGTCCATAGAGGGTGATAGATCAATTGACCTCGGACCCCCTAAACATTTTTGTTTTTAAAAAAACTATTATTTTACAATTTTCATTTCACTAATTTAACATTTATAGGGTTGCCCTTTTCATGAGTTTGTCCATGTACCCTTTTCCCCTTGATTCCCTCCCTAAAATATTCGCTGTGTCGAGATCTCACCCTGACATCAATAAAAAGTGTAAGATTACTACTAACTATATATTTTCTTGCTACGAGAAGTTTATTACACTCAGGCCGTCCTGCAACGGCGTGAGAGGAACATGCATAGTCTGATTTTGGCAATATGGTTTACAGGAGGATACAAATAATAGGAATACATTTCTTGATACACATATAAATACAAATGCATAGCATGGTATTACAATATAGAGATATGTGTGTTAACAATATACCGTAGATATATTCGTGATGTAACAGAGTGTGGATATATTGTAAGATTATACATATTCTGAATATTTCAGCTACAACCGTGTACTTTACATTTCTTGATATTTGCAGCATATGAATATAAATATTTAGTGCATTTCAATTTTTACATTATAAATTAACACTAAAGACGTAAAATTATGCAATACAATTCAAAATATTTCAAACATAATTATATGTTTACGTGCATTTTAATTAACTGAGTAAATTAAGGTAATTTTGGTTATTGTTGGTGCCGTTGTTGTTATAGACGTTTAAATTACTTGAAAAATTATATTTATGAATTTAGCTAAACATTGTTTAGTGTGCATATCCTTTACTTCTCATATGTTCAAACAAGTTACCCCTTCGTTAATAACAGTATAAAACGATAAACACTTGGCCGCTTATAATAATAAATTTGTATACACTTACAACGCAAATATTTGTATTGTGGACACTCTATCGTAAAGTGATATTCCTCTTCTATAACACTCGCTCGATACGCGGTCAGTGTGGGATCGATTCCCGTCGGTGAGCCCATTGGGCTATTTCTTGTTCCAGCCAGTGCACCACGACTATATTAAAGGCCGTAGTATGTACTACCATATCTGTGGAATGGTGCATATAAAAGATCCCTTGCTGCTAATCGAAAAGAGTAGCACATGAAGTGGCGACAGCGGGTTTCCTCTCTCATTATCTGTGTGGTCCTTCACCATATGTTTGATGCCATATAACCGTAAATAAAATGTGTTGAGTGCGTCATTAAATAAAACATTTCTTTCTTTCTTTTTTCTTCTGTATCATTAGAGTACATATTCTTTCTGGTCTTTCGATGTTTCCATGTTATGAACGCATATTCTAATCTTACACATTACTTTTAAATAACGCGTTTCTAAATACGTTTGTAATCTAGATTCATTTTATAAATGTTGATGTAAAAGTCCTGTAGGCGTTGTCATTATTGACAATCATTAAAGTACCACTTCTCATTATCTCGTAAGTTACTACCGTTTATAAAAACAACATCTTTTTGTTTTATTGACAGTTAAATCCTACGTTTGGGTATAATTAGACAGATAATTAATCATTTTTGTAATCCTTCTGGTTTTTCCGCTAACAGAACAATGTCAGCAGCGTACATTATCAGAAATATGTTTAACATTTGTATATCGATATATAAGGACAGTTATCTAAAATTAGTTACATTTATTGGACATCCAATAACCGATGATTAATTAATCACTGTGCTCTAGTGGTGTCGTTAAACAAAACAAACTTTACTGTTATTGACAGATAGTTCAGATATCTGAAGAGTGTGTCCAGGAAATCGTGCTTGCGCATTATAATGATACTAGACGTAACCATGCTGAGCACGGGAACGTAGATGGGGGTGGGGGTGGCCTTACACAGACCTCCCCCCAACAAAAATACGACCGCTGTATAGATAGCCAGCCCTCATTAGACGAGGCTATATACACGGTGCTGGGGTGTCGTTAAACATTCATTCATTCATTCATTTTTATTTTTATTTTTATTTTATTTATTTATTTATTTATTTTTGGAGGGGGGACTTATTCTTTTTCTTTTTTTGTAAATAGAAATAAATAAAATAAATAATTAATAAATAAATAAATAAATAAACAAACAAAATAAAATAAAATAAAATAAGGAATATCACATTTAGATTATCATCAATGTAAAAATAAATAAATAAATAAATAAATAAATAAATAAATAAATAAATAAATAAATAAATAAATAAAAATCTGATACTACAGTATATCTATTTGATACTATTTTCTTCACGTGTACCAACCTCTTGAAGAATCTCCAGAACTAAATGACGTCTGCTGGCCCGCCTGTCATCAAATGTGGGTTTCTCTTAATTCGGGACTTGTTGCTTAGAAAGTACTTTCCCATCCCAATCGTTTCTGTGTCGTCATCAATGATGACACAAAGTAACTAACTCACCTGCTTCTGTTTGAGCAGTGTTAAACCAACAGCGTGTCTTTGTTTGTTACTTCTTTCTTTTGTTAAATCCTCACGTATTTAAGGAGCACCGTTCGTGTTGACACTGGCGATGACGAAGCAAAAACTTTACAATTTCACTTCTGTCAAACGGATAGTCGAAAGCTGTCATTGTTTGCCAACTTCATTTGAGTGTTTCGTTTGCACATTCTTACGAAGTTGAGCACACCATGCCACATTTGTTGTCAGTATAATTATAATTGTGACACAGACGATATTCACGACTACGTAATGGTATTTAAATAAAAGATTAACCCCCTTTCTGTCCTAGAGAGGCAGTTCAGACTGCTTGACTGTGTCCCCAGGACATCGTACTGAAACCTTAAGTGGATACTTCAAATCTTATAAGTAATCATAAGCATACGAAACGGTTGGGGATAACTGCCCCACCCCCACCCCCCACCCCCAGTGCTGGAGCAAATCATCAAATTTGGGCAAAAACGTTACAGATATTTGGACAAAATGTGCTAACTTGAGGCCGTTACCAATAATTCCATCATTCTACCCGCAAAATTACTTGCAATCCATGTACTAATGCACACGTGATTCGTATGCAACCCTATATAGTAGCTGTTAGTAATGCTAATATGAATTTTTTTTTTTTCTTATCCAGATTCTGGCATTTTCGTTTAATTAGGGCAAAAACCAGCCTGCCCCACCCCACCCCCTTCCAAAAATAGGAGCCCGTACGTCTATGTAAGTAATTAAATAAATAATAAATAAATATTTTATATAACGTATTTTTAAAAGGTTTTTTTTTGTCTTTTCTTTTTCTGCCCCCCCCCCCCCCCCCCCCCCCCCCACACCTATTTGAAACGTGCCTCCCATATACTCACACACTAAAACATGTAGTTTTACTTATATATCCACAAACAGTATTAATGGGTGAAGGGTCAGGTCAAGTCAAACAGCTTTCATGTGCCCATATCAACTCAAGGTTCAGGCAGGCCCACCCTGGGTCCTGTCTCTGGTATGACCTAGGCGTGGTGTAGGAAAGGTAGCGCGGTGTAGCCCAGTGATAAAGCGCCCATTGGGCAATTTTTCTTTCTAACCAGTGCACTACGACTGGTATATCAAAGGCCGTGGTATGTGTTATACTCTCTGTGGGGTGCTGCATATAAAATATCCGTTGCTAGTAATGGAACAAATGTGATGGGTTTCCGCTTTAAGACTATAATATGTCAGAATTATCAAAAGGTTGACATCCAATAGCCGATTATAAAGTATTCAAATGGTGTCGTTAAATATAACAAACTTTAACTTTTTAACGTTTATACTCATGGTTTAAATGTTGAAACAGGAAGTTACTCTGCCTTGAATAGAAACCAACATTATGCACAATGTATATTATGTGCTAGAGGAGGTGCTGAACATCAGTGGCGTAGGGATGGGGTTACGGAGGCCATGCCCCCCCCCCCCCCCATCAAACTTTAATGGGTTTTTTTAGATTTTATAAAAATCATACATACATACATACATTAAATACATAGTGTATATTCCCACCACCACCGCCCACCCCAATATTGGTGTTGAAGATGGGTTTATTTGATACTTGTATGAATTCTGTGTTAAAAACATTTAGAAATACGACTATTTTAAATCATCGGTTTTCAAACTAATTAAAATACTACGTATCCGAAGTATCAAAGTTATTACCAACGTATAACATGTTCTCTATGTTACAAACAGTCTATCATCAGACTAACTGTATCCCCTACGTAATAGTTATACAGGTGTCTGTTTAATAACCGTCATTTTTGCTGAAAATTGCAGTTCCATTTTTGGGGGGTACCCCGCATTAGTTTCAACCTCTCATATATACTGCTTAACAACTGTATAACAAATAAAAGTGTATTTATTTATTGTCAATGGATAATAGTATTTTCACAAATAATCAATGTCACATATTACTACCAACCACACCCACAGTTGCTTTTACTCCGTAAATATTTGACGGTGCACCTCGAACTTTGATACGGAACTCTCTTCTTTGGTACTGTGCAACCAGTACACATTGTACTCAACTGAGTAGACATGTTTATGCTTATCCGCAATTTCAGGCGCGTGTACGGGGGGGGGGGGGTTGGGAGGTTAGGGGTGCACCTCGAACTTTGATACGGAACTGTCTTCTATGGTACTATGCAACCAGTACACATTGTACTCAACTGAGTAGACATGTTTATGCTTATCCGCAATTTCAGGCGCGTGTACGGGGGGGGGGGGGGGAGGTTAGGGGTCGAAACCTTTCCCTGCTCAAGCAAATTTTCTCCTTTTTTTCAGTATATCTTTAGGAGGAGCATGATTCGCCCCCGCCCCCTATAAACTTCGCTCGCCAGTCTAGACCCCCAGGACAAAAATATAGAAACTGAAAGAAAATGCTCTTCTTAACCGTTTAAGTAGTTTATACTATTAACTACTCAGTTGCCCCCCTCCCCCCAAAAATAAATGTTATAATAATAATAATAAATAATATATATATATATATATATATATATATATATATATATATATATATATATATATATATGTTGTTTTTTTTTTGTTGTTTTTGTTGTTTTTTTTATTAAAAACAATCCTAGCTACGGCCCTGCCCCCTTCTGGTATATTAGTAAAAAGGTTAATAGAATAAAAAAAAAAAAAAAAAAATTCAGTTCAAACTTATACACCGTATATTAACCACGAATACTCACCTGAATAAATGTGGCATACTAGCAGATAATCTATGTACTTTTTGTTCGAATGAAGTGGAATCGTTAGAACATTTATTCTTCACTTGTTATCACACAAGACGGTTGTGGGTAAACTTAAAAAATTGGTTTGAGATCAAAACAGGTACTACCTTGAATTTAGATATATGTGTTATACTACTTGGAGGTCCACACTTAAGTATTTTATTAAATCATTTAATTTTAATAGTGAAACGGTACATTTATAGCTGTAAATATACAAATCATTCTCTAAATTTTATTGAAGTTGTAAATATAATAAAGTATCACAGAAATATTGAAAGATTCATATTGTCAGAAAAAGAAGACCAGTTCACAAGTAAATGGTCTAATTTACAACTTTAGTCATTTAAAGGCGTTATTTCTCTATTCCTCTTGTTATTGTTTTCAAACCCACTGTACTTACAAATAACACAAGTTCTAGTATACGTATCTTACACCTTTGAAACACCCATCATTTGGATAGAAACTATTCTTTCGTCATGTTTATCCTTCCTCTCCATTTTTCTGTCCCCCTATCTTAATTTTTTTTTTTTTTTTTTTTTTTTTTAATGCTCTTCCTCTTCTTCTTTAAAAAACGTGTTGTCCTTACTACGTTAGACACCCACGTAAAACAGTTAAAAACAACAACAAAACCTTTTGGTTGTCGATAAACCTTTCTTATGTTCTTTTTTCCCCCTTCCTCTCTGTCCTCCCCCCTTCAATGCAAGCTCGTTTCACCTATCATTCTTGACCCTCAGATCATTTTAAAATGCGTATGTATGTATGTATGTATGTATATGTATGTGTATGAATACGGTTGTGCAGTATATGATAAGAAATGTAATGAATATAACTCCCATACATATCACATATTGTTTATATACATATCACATATTGTTTATATACATAATATGAAATATAAAACCTTTACCGTACCGTTATACAGGTACACATAAACATGTTATAATTTTATTATTGTTGTATATTGTAAGACGATGATTCAAGGCACCCCAACCTTGACATTGCCAGTGATCTGGGGGTAATAAAGGTTTAGAAAAAGAAAAAAAATCCTAGCTACGGCCCTGTCCCCTTCTGATATATTCCTGCACTCGTGCCTAAATGTACATACTAATATTTGATTACACTTTTTTAAAGTTTATAATCTCTCTTATACATCTTATAACATTGTGTCATAATGTAAAAAAAAAAACACCCATTATATTTTAACAAATGACTATCAACATATATGAGGTCAGCTGTTTTGAAACAAGCAATACTGTTTTCGTCTTTTGTAACGCCATTGTTGTTAGCATACAGCTAAAAGGCAAACCCGTGCTTTATGTTGTGGCAGTCTTCTCACACTTAGCGATCGTGTGATATATTCCCTATTGCTCCATCGATTGGTTGTCATAATGCCTCATGCCATAAGTGCGATGACGCTGGATTCCTATTTGGAATTCAGGAATCATTACACATAGTAAGGACAAAAGGGTCTTGCGATGGCCCAACAAATTCTGGGCCGAATTTACAAAGTCTCGTTTTGTCTTACACGCGTGTAACTAGTTTTGCAATACTTAATCACTAGTTTGTGTTAAACGCGTGTAACTACATACATTTACACAATATAATTAAAATTAGCTCCACTGGTTAATTGCTATTACCTGAAGATCTAACAGCACCCCGTTGGAGCTCATGTCCAGTTAACCTTTCAATCAACCAATCAAAACCTTACTTGCAAAATCATGCCAGTGATTTGATGATGATGATAACTAGTTTAACGTGCCCATATACCACTAGGGTTTCGAACACGCCCATCCCGAGTCCGACCTCAGATAAGATCGGTGGCCTGACTCGGGATGTGTGTGTGGCGGGGGGTGGGGGGAGGGGGTAGTGTAGAAAATGGGCAGAATTTTGAAAATAGCGATTAGTAAAAAGGTTAATAAAATTAAAAGAAAAAATTAAAAAAAAATACAAGACGAAAATGAAAAGAATTGACTGCTCGGCCGAATATTTATATAATTTGGAGTATTTTAGAAAGACAGTCCAAAAATAAATAAGAGAAAGAAGAGAGGATCGGACTATTTAATAATATTTAAAAAAGAAGTAATTTCAACATAAAATTTTGAACGAAGGTCTAAATGTTTAAAGTCCGATCTATATGTCCACGTGAGTGGCCTTGTTAAGGCCGTTAGGGTGTGGAGGTTGACCTACGGCGAACTGATGAGCGGAGAACCGGCAAAGGCGGGGATGAAGTGCTTCCATATCTGGTCGGTGAGGATGGTTATGACACTCCGGTAGTCGTTGCCGAAAAGGGCCTTGACAATCCTGTGGATGGTGGGCCCATTGAGCTATCTCTTGGTCCAGCCAGTGCACCACGACTGGTATATCAATTGTCGTGGTATGTGCTATCATGTCTGTGAAAAAGTCCATATAAAAGATTCATTGCTTCATTAGGAAAAAAATGTAGCGGGTGTCAATCTAATTAAAATTAGCTCCCCTATTACATGTGGATCTAACAGCAGCCCGTTGGAGCTCATGTCCAGTTGACCTTTCATTCGACCAGTCAAAACCTTACTTGCAAAATCATGCCAGTGATTTGAAAAGAATTTGAAAACATTCGGGATTATGCCGAGGGTATACGAAATGATTCGGGTGAATTACGAAGTATGCCGGAAAATAATTTCAATATAAAATTTTATATAAAAATTTGTTTCAAGACGAACAAAAAAAAACCGTGATGATATAGCCATAAAATCTGTTTATACTAGTATACAATCCAGAGTTTATTACTGCACTTTTCCCCCTGTTTTTTAATGTTGAAATAGACCAACAAGTTCGCCTATTGCATAAATAGTCTCGCCCGATATTTTTAGAATTTCTATGCTCCCGAATAACGCTATAAAAGGCGAAGTGTAATTGGTCGATATTTAAATTGTTATTACCTTCCTGCCCCGGAACCACCCACTGGCTATATCAGAGGCTGGATCCGTGGTAGGCGTGCTTGAACCTTCATTGGATATGGGCACGTAAATAGAGTTCCCATTCCCATTCCCATAATTGTTATTAATAGATGAAATGTCGCATGGACATGGGAGTCCACGCAATGCTGTTAGATCTACTGGTAGACCAGTAGAGCTAATTTTAACCAGATTGACATTTACAATGCTTAAACACCGGCGTTTAATAAAAAAAAAAAAAAAAAGCTTCGTAGATTCTCTATGTTCCTCAAGCGATCATGTTATCGAATGTCGTTTCTTTTTGAGCGATGATCGTTAATAGGACGGCTATTATATAGACTAGCGACTGTGTATAGAAGAATGGCTTTTCACGGTTTTAGCTCAAAGTGTTCAGACGATGTTTTGTTTTGTTGAAATGTTTTGTTGAAGTCGTTAATAGGTTTTAGAACTGTACCTGAACAGTACGTCTAGGACAGACAGTTGGTTAATAGTTAACGAGAGAGAAGTCGTGGCCTAACTTTTCCCCACTGAACAGTTAAAATTTGCTTTGGAATAGAATAGAATAGATATTTAACGACACCCCAACACGGAAAATACATCGGTTATTGGGTGTCCAACTATGGTAAATGTGAACAGTAAGTGATGAACATCATCAAGATAAAAATTCAAGAGTTAAATGAAAACACAGTGTAAAGAACTGTGTAAAAATACAAATATCACAGACAGATAAAGTTAAAATTTAGAATAAAAGTCAGTATCACGTAAAAATTGTAAAACTTGCTCAGCTTTAATTCAAATGGGTTAAACACCACTGAGTCTATTGTCCGAACCAAATTGTTAACAACTACCAAAAATTACTCTCCTACCTTTAACTGCCGTTAGATTTCCTCCAAAGTTTGTTCAGACACAAATCTTGAAAAAACCCATTACAATGACACAGATTCCACATACCAGATGCTAACCATGTCATCTATATCGACTTCGCTGAGAGCGCATAGGGAAAAAAACATGTAATTTTGTATCAGCTGCCATTTTGACTTTTTATGGAATATTCTTCAAGAGGGGTGAAAGGATGGGACTTAATCTAACAATGTCATAACATGTTATGATATAAAAGCAAACGTGATGACGTCATATTATTATATTTTTTTGTTATTATTACCACGGCTTTTAATGATACCACTAGAGATCATCGATTTCATAAAATTGTGTCACATACTTTGGAGGCTTTCACCCCGCTTGAAGAATATTCCATCAACAAAACAACATGCAGACGGTTAAAAAACTGCATGTAAATTTTTCCCTATGCAATCTCAGCAAAAAGACACAGATAGCGACATCGTTGCAGTCTAATAAAAGTGTGTGGAATCTGTATAAAAATTGGGTTTTTTGCGATTTGTGTCTGGACAAACTTTGGAGGAAATCTAACAGCAATTAAAGGTAGGAGAGTAATTTTTTGTAGTTGTTAACAATTTGGTTCGGACAATAGTGCCCTTATCATCCCTGTATCCAGTGGCGTAGCGAGAGGGGCACGGGGTCCATGCCCCCACCCATTTCCCCCAAATCAAAATCTTTTTTGTTTTACTGTGGTATGTACTTTCCTGTCTGTGGGAAAGTGCATATTAAAGATCCCTTACTGTATTAGAAATGTGACGGTACATGCTCTAATTTGTTTTCGCCTGTGGCGATTTTACCAAATGTTTAGACATCCGTGTGCAGATGAATTAATAATGCACTTAGCTAGCTGGGGTGTTGTTACGTAATACTTCGCGCGATCGGGCATCCAATATGCACTTAGTTAGCTGTGGATCTTTGTGGCAAGTAAAACGTAGACACCTAATTAGAGTGCGATATTTATATACCGTGATTTTGGTACCAAGGCGTCAGTACCACTGACGATCAGAGAGAAATGGCTACCGACTCTAGTAGAGGTGAAATATCAGATGATAGGGGAGGTACCGCCTTGTACCCCCAGGCGTATTCTGATTTATAATAAATAGCAGTTTAGAGATATCTAGAGAAACGAAAAGGAAGGTTCCCAGGAACGTTAGTCCGTTTGGACTTTGGCAAATATCATTTCTGCTCTGTAGTATAACCTGTTGTGATTGATGTGACTTTAAATATTTTAATACTGTAATTATAGAAATATTCTTTAGACGAGTGTCATTCGGTCATCTGACGAAGTGAAATCGTAGACTTTCTGTTCTAACATTATACGAGTATTTGGTAATATAAAGCTTAGTATTTCATCCTAGACGACCTAGGTAAACTGTAGGTTATTGTCTTTATTGTGATAGGTACCAGTATTAATTCTGTGTCACAAGGTTACTGAATGAGTAGTTAGGGTTAATTAAAAATTAACCCGTTAGGAATAGAGCTGTAATTCCTTTATTAATTAAGTTCCCCTGGAAGCGTTCCTAAATTATCACACGTTACTGAACGAGTAGTAAGGGTTAATTAAAAATTAACCAGTTAGAATGGTGTTGTAATTCCTTTATTAATTAACTTCTCCTGGAAGCGTTTCTCAATTATCACACGTGTGGGTGTGGTGTAACGGTGAAGTGATTCGCATATTGTGTAACTAGACACCTAGAGATTAACTAATTAAGTGATCAGTTCTGGGTTGTTATTATTGCTGTTATTAATTAACTACTACGGCTGTACATTTGTCAGCGTAGATTAATACAGATTCCAAAGTGTATTGTGTTTTGTTGTGTTTCTAGTGAGCTAAACGTGCTATAAATATATATACTTTATATAAGATCGTATCTCTGATCATACCTAGAGACGAGCCATGCTAGGGTTTAACAGCCTGTTACAGAGAGATCTAATAGATATACAGTTAGGAGAGATATTTTGATAATCGTGTTTTATTCAGTTACGGGTATTATAGAATCCCCGTAACAAGAAACAAATGTAGCGGGTTTCTAGTCAGAATTACCAAATGTTTGACATCCAATAGCCGATGATTAATCAATCAATGTGCTCCAGTGGTGTCGTTAAACAAGACAAACTTTAGTTACAGTATCTTTGCAACAAACAACACGCAGACACTTAAGTAGTTTGGTTTTTATATACAAATTCTGCGGTACACGCAGTCATACCACTTCTTATAATTCGTTCGGACTGGCTCGGGCATGCGCAGAATCCAAAGAGGATATATCCTGTAAATGACTCTTATCGGTGCAGTTTGTCGTTTAATGGTGGTGGTTTCAGGTTTGACAGTTGTTGCCTCTGGCATAAAATCTTCTTTTGTAGCATTTACTGTTGTTGTCACCACATTTGTAGTCCGTCTGTAATTAGTAGAAGTTGTCTTTGCCGCGATTATCATTTCCGGTTCCGGTGAAGTGACTCTCGGTTCCTGTGAAGAGACTTCCGGTTCCGGTGAAGTGACTTCCGCTTTCGTTACTGAACAAAAAGCATCCTTACCTAACTCAGACTTCAATCCATAGGCAAGAGCCCGCAGTCCGTTACACGTGTCCTGGGCGACACTCGGGATGTATTTCTGACTGACCACGAAACCGCCGAAGGTGCCGTGGGCTGGGGGCAGCTCGATCAGGTACGAATATTTAATGTTCAGCGAACCTTTGACATAGTCGATTGACATTCCGGCAGCAGCATCTGCGAAACATAATTAGTAATTACAGCACATGAGTTAAAAGTTAAAGTTTGTTTTGTTTATCGACACCACTAGAGGACATTGGTTAATTAATCATAGGCTATTAGATATCAAACATTTGATAATTCTGACATATTCTGCTATATTTTTCCATTGGAAGCAAGGGATCTTTTCTATGCATTTCCCTACAGACAAAACAGCACATACGACGGCCGTTGATATACCAGTCATGAAGAACTGGATGGGATGGGAAATATTCCAATCAGAGAATGGGTACCCCAGGCGTGTACACTAGTGACTGAGCTGGATCCCGCCCCTTCCGAATATGTCTGGATGAATAAATCTTTAACCGAATAGTACGACCTGGGGATTCGCGTTTAAGGGTGCGGTAGGCAATAATACATTATCGTTTCCCTCTGTGTCTTTGGTACAGTCCATATATCGCTCACCAAAGTCCTTTAAGTCGCAGACCTTAGTTTCAGCCCGTAAAAATAGACACTAAGTTTAGTTAATCTACAATCATGTAACACATCTGGATAAAGTTACAATAGGGTGAAACAAGAGTCTCCATCATTGAAACTGTCAAATAGCCTTACAAATATATTATATATATATATATATATATATATATATGGCTATATATACATATATATATATATATATATATATAGGGTCTGCTTGTATAGTCGTTCTTCTATTGTCACCCTACCGAGCAAAAAGGTGGTATCTCCGCTGGACCCTGTAATGAAACTCGGGAGCAGAGAATAGTCGCTGAAGGGTGGGCACCCCTCTCCGAAAGTTCTGTGTTTAACGTATGAATGTAGTTGATTGGGGTTTTTTGGAGGGTTAGGGAGCAAGATGCAATGTAATGCTATGGTGAGCGACTGATAGGATATCATATTATGCATCTATAATCCTTCCTAGTCTCCATGGATATTGGTGTTTATAAATAATTTCACTTTTATTTGATGGAAAAAGAAAAGTGGAAGTGTTTTGGAATAACAAAAAAGCACTATTTGTGTGTGCAATTTTAAAAATAAATCGATTCACACATAAATATATTGTAGCGCATACCATTTTCAGTTAACGACGTTCCCTGCCGTGTAGGACTATAAGTATGAAGTGGGTACTGAACATAAAACAACATACAAACAAAAGAAACAAAAAACGAACAAGAAACAAATACGCCCGTCAAAAGTGTGTTGCGGTGACCTAGTTATGATATGCAACACACCGCCATCCCAAGTTGCAAGGTTTAATCATCTTATCGAGAAACGAACGGACGAACGGACATCACCATACAGTTACTATAATACGATCCGTCATAGATGGGCGTATAAAAACAAAACCTCACTTACAAAAGTCTGGTCCCGCGCTCAAAATCTTATATCTTCTATACATGGCAGAGGAAGATACTTTAGCCAGTCGAACCTGTTAAGAAGATGGTGTATATGAAACAGACTGGTTTAGTAAGTTCTTTTGTTAACCAAAATAAAGTGGCATAATGAAAACAATTAAATATACATGTATATTTACATTCCAAGTTTATATCTGAAAATACTAAAAATAAAACTGTGCTCTCTTAAAAGAGTGAACTAATTACAATCACACCTTAATCCAGAGAACTACAGAAATACACTGTCATGCTGGATTCAGAACCACAATGCTGGATTTCGAACCACAAATGGATTTGATTAGCCAATCACAATTCGCGTTATATGCAGATTGAATTGTAATTAGTTTTAAACGTCGTTTACGTTTTAGTTTCATTAATCAATCTCATTAATTGCACCCGTTAAGTAAGGGGCGGGACGTAGCCCAGTGGTAAAGCGCTCGCTTGATGAGCGGTCGGTCTGGGATCGATCCCCGTCATTTAATTTAGTAACAGGCTCTATCAACGTCCACACGACTGGTAAATCAAAGACCGTGGTATTTGCTATCCTAATATAGACAAGACTAGACAAGAATTTAATTTATTAAATCTCACTACTGCACCGAGTCTGTGGGATGGTGCATATAAAAGATCCCTTGCTGCTAGCTATCGAAAAGACTTAGCCTATGAAGTCTTCTAGTTACTAGCTATAGTTCCTCTACTTAATATAACAATGGTTCTAGTTACTAGCTATAGTCTAATACGTCTATAATATCTTCTAACTAAATGTGCTGAGTGTGTTAATAAAAAATATCTTCTAGTTACTAGCTTCCGTTAAGTAATGACAAATCTTCTAAAGTAGATAGTTGATTAATCTAACAATATTTTCTAGTTGTGTGTGTTTGTACTTAATCTAACAATATGTTCTGTTACTAGCTATAGTTTAATATACAAAATAAGTAAGGTTATGTTTAATCGTTAATTCATATTTATATCAAACTAATCATATTCTAGTTGCTAACTATAACAATTATATAAATCATAGCGTCCAATGAATACTTTTATTTTGTACTGAATTTTAATTTTCTTATTTTGCGTACAAGTCAGAAACTACACAAAGTACAAATATAGAACGACCAGAAACAAACAAATATCGCCCAGTAATATATTATGCAATAAAGTATATTTGATATGTAATTACAATCGTTAAAAAGTCTCTGTTAGTCGATAACATCTTAAAAAATATTTTGCCAACTGTAATTTAATACGAAACTATAAATATTTCCTTGAGATACCAAAAAAATAATACAATACGAAACTAACATTATCCTTGTTTGTGTTTTGTTTGTAGAAAACCTGCTGTCTGATTATCGATTTTATTTTTTTTTTCTTTCTTCTTTCTTTCTTTCTCTCTTTAAATAATGTTAATTTGTGTTCATATATAATTTGCATAAATAGATTATTGTCGTGATGTGTATGTATTAAAGAGAAGGCCTAGTAAGTTGTACAATTTGTGCCTAATCCATTTGTTCTTGTTTTAAGCAATACAATATGTCTTAATCAATCAACAATATGCTGGTCTAATTTGTGCCTAATCCATTTGTTCTTGTTTTAAGCAATACAATATGTCTTAATCTATCAACAATATGCTTCCAATTGCAACTTATAATTTAATGCGAAACTACCAAGATATACATACATTTCTATCAATCAACAATATTCTTCCAATTTCTAATTATAAATTAATACGAAACTAACAATACTATCCATTTGGTGGTTGTAATTTAATACGAAACCAAAATTACCCTTCCGGTTGCTAGTTATAATTTATTACGAAAGTAAGGACCCTTCCAATTGCTAGTTATAATTTAATACGAAACTAACAAGATCCCTCCAGTCGCTAGCTCTGGCTGACTGACTACTGCTCCAGGCATATGGGTAGAGGAAATACTGGGCGTACGTATGAACAGACAGGTACAGCTTGATGTTCTTCTGGTGTTTTACAAGAACGTCTCTGATGGCTCTGGTTTCCGGAACAGAAAAGGGTTTAGGGCCGGCGTACGTATTGCTACACGGATTCGTACTGGCTCCAGTAAATCTGCCTGAAAAACAAAAAAACAATTAGGATGGAAATTACATTTCATTTCGTGCTTGTATTCAATTATGATTCCCGTGCACACATCTCAGCTGATGAGTTAATTACTGTACTATTAACATTCACTATGAACCTGGCTAGAAATTCTGGAAAACAATCTCAGCGCTACGATATCGTAAAACCGTCGTAAGCTATGACGTCACTACGACACACGCCATAGTGACGTCATAGCCTGAGATGGTTTTACGATATCGTAGCGCTAAGATAGCTTCGATAATCTGGGCCTTCTTTGGTAGTGTACTGAATACCATAAAAAACGCAAATATAATTTCCTGATGTAATATTAAATTTTCTTCTGGGGAACAGGTGTGTGGCACAGATAGCCACAAGAGACAAGCACCTGTCGCGGTTGGAGAGACAAGGACTGGGATTTGGAGGTGGACAGTGAAAGAAGTTGAAAGATAGGAGGAGTTGCCAGATCGGGAAGAAATGAAATGGAATTCAAAGGAGAGAAAGGAAAGGGGGCACTGGGATAATAAAAAATAATAATAATAAAAAGAAAATATAAAAAATAAATTCTTTTTTTTTTCTGAAGACATTAACACTTACTGTGATTCATGAGAATTACAGATTGATATTATTTCACAGAATTGAGCGACTGTAATAAAAAGTTAAAAAACTAATCTCGTTACAAACTAACCACAACCCTGATTTGCGTTTCTTGTGTTGCTGAGTGTATGAAGTTGCTGAGTGTATGAGTGTATGAAGCTCCATAAATGAAGGAAGGAAGGAAATGTTTTATTTAACGACGCACTCAACACGTTTTACTTACAGTTATATGGCGTCAAACATATGGTTAAGGACCACACAGATATTGAGAGAGGAAACCCGCTGTCGCCACTTTATGGGCTACTCTTTCCGATTAGCAGTAAGGGATATTTTATATACACCATCCCACACACAGGGTAGTACATACCACGGCCTTTGATATACCAGTCGTGGTGCACTGGCTGGAACGAGAAATAGCCCAATGGGCCCATTGATGGGGCTCGATCTCAGACTGACCGCGCATCCACTGGGCTACGTCTCGCCCCCTCCATAAATGAACAGATGAACGAGTCATACAGTAGCATCCTCGCGTGCATATAACATCACTTCCTAAAGCACAATACACACATCTGATGTTTTAATAACCCCGTGTGTTGCTGCTGTCGAGAAAAAGTTAAAGTTTTAGTTTGATTTGTTTAACGACACCACTGGGGCACATTGATTAATCATCAACAAATACTGTCAGCTGCCTTGATAAAGACAAACATGACTTACGCCATGTTATATAATACATTGTTACAGAGAAAAGTAGGGGGAAATCAACAACACCAACAAAAACAATTTTACAATAGTTTTACTTTCAAATACTGAAAGCGTCATTTGAATATTGCTAAACTTTCCTAGAACCACCAACACCCCCACCCCCATCAGCTCCTGGCCAATACTGTGTCAATACACTGATTTTTACCAACCTGGGTTCCATTTGTATCCGAAGTTTCTGTTGGCATCCGTTCCTATACATCGGTTTCCTGGGTTTTGATTACGAGTTTTTCGCCACATTCGGTTCTGGAATGGAATGAAAAGGAGAGGTAATAAATGTTTGTTTAACAATACCTCTGTGCATTAATTAATGATGAAGGACAGTGAAAACGTCCATAGTCCTAGGTACTGAAAGCGGTGACAGACAATACCTCTGTGTATTAGTTAATGATGAGGGACAGTGAAAACGTCCATAGTCCTAGGTACTGAAAGCGGTAACAGACAATACCTCTGTGTATTAGTTAATGATGAGGGACAGTGAAAACGTTCATAGTCCTAGGTACTGAAAGCGGTGACAGACAATACCTCTGTGTATTAGTTAATGGTGAGGGACAGTGAAAACGTCCATAGTCCTAGGTACTGAAAGCGGTGACAGACAATACCTCTGTGTATTAGTTAATGGTGAGGGACAGTGAAAACGTCCATAGTCCTAGGTACTGAAAGCGGCGACAGACAATACCTCTGTGTATTAGTTAATGGTGAGGGACAGTGAAAACGTTCATAGTCCTAGGTACTGAAAGCGGTGACAGACAATACCTCTGTGTATTAGTTAATGGTGAGGGACAGTGAAAACGTCCATAGTCCTAGGTACTGAAAGCGGTGACAGACAATACCTCTGTGTATTAGTTAATGGTGAGGGACAGTGAAAACGTCCATAGTCCTAGGTACTGAAAGCGGTGACAGACAATACCTCTGTGTATTAGTTAATGATGAGGGACAGTGAAAACGTCCATAGTCCTAGGTACTGAAAGCGGTGACAGACAATACCTCTGTGTATTAGTTAATGATGAGGGACAGTGAAAACGTCCATAGTCCTAGGTACTGAAAGCGGTGACAGACAATACCTCTGTGTATTAGTTAATGGTGAGGGACAGTCAAAACGTCCATAGTCCTAGGTACTGAAAGCGGTGACAGACAATACCTCTGTGTATTAGTTAATGGTGAGGGACAGTCAAAACGTTCATAGTCCTAGGTACTGAAAGCGGTGACAGACAATACCTCTGTGTATTAGTTAATGGTGAGGGACAGTCAAAACGTTCATAGTCCTAGGTACTGAAAGCGGTGACAGACAATACCTCTGTGTATTAGTTAATGGTGAGGGACAGTCAAAACGTTCATAGTCCTAGGTACTGAAAGCGGTGACAGACAATACCTCTGTGTATTAGTTAATGGTGAGGGACAGTCAAAACGTTCATAGTCCTAGGTACTGAAAGCGATGACAGACAATACCTCTGTGTATTAGTTAATGGTGAGGGACAGTCAAAACGTTCATAGTCCTAGGTACTGAAAGCGGTGACAGACAATACCTCTGTGTATTAGTTAATGGTGAGGGACAGTGAAAACATCCATAGTCCTAGGTACTGAAAGCGGTGACAGACAATACCTCTGTGTATTAGTTAATGGTGAGGGACAGTGAAAACATCCATAGTCCTAGGTACTGAAAGCGGTGACAGACAATACCTCTGTGTATTAGTTAATGGTGAGGGACAGTGAAAACATCCATAGTCCTAGGTACTGAAAGCGGTGACAGACAATACCTCTGTGTATTAGTTAATGGTGAGGGACAGTCAAAACGTTCATAGTCCTAGGTACTGAAAGCGGTGACAGACAATACCTCTGTGTATTAGTTAATGGTGAGGGACAGTCAAAACGTTCATAGTCCTAAGCTTAGGTACTGAAAGCGGTGACAGACAATACCTCTGTGTATTAGTTAATGATGAGGGACAGTCAAAACGTTCATAGTCCTAAGCTTAGGTACTGAAAGCGGTGACAGACAATACCTCTGTGTATTAGTTAATGATGAGGGACAGTCAAAACGTTCATAGTCCTAGGTACTGAAAGCGGTGACAGACAAGTTTCAAGTTGATTTATTGCCTTAAGTTTTACACCTCATCAGCATCCATAATAAATACGTGTAATAAATACAATATGTAGAGTTATAATGGTAAAAGACAATGTATGCAATACAGATAAAGACCAAACGTTTGTATATTGCTTTTCAATACAGTCTTCTTTCATCTCATTTAGCGTGTTTCCGGGCTGCCGCTGTCCAAAACTTATTACGACATGGTTTCGGCTGATGTTTTGTATACATTCTGAATGGGGGCCGATTCCATGAAATAGTGGTTGATTCCATGCATCTCTATTTGGTGTCTCGTATGTAAGAAGACAGCCACTCCCGAGGAGATCATTTACTGGACAATGTATACCCTCTGCACCTCCCAAAGAGGACTGCCATTCCCAGATCAGTTTACTAAATCATAACTAGCACAGGTCAGAAGTCGTTGGAATGTGATGACATGCACTCATGAATCACTGTCAAAACAGTGATAATAGCAGGTGTTCACAAAAGGTTTGTTTCTTTTGTTTAACGACATCACTAGAGCATATTGATTTATTTATCATCGGCTATTGGATGTCAAACATTTGGTAATTTTGATATATAGTCTTAGAGAGGTAACCCGCTACATTTTTTGCATTCGTAGCAAGGAATATTTTATATGCACCATCCCACAGACAGAATAGCACATACCACGGCTTTTGATATACCAGTCGTGGTGCACTGAATGGAGCGAGAAATAGCCCAATAGGCCCACCGACAGGGATCGATCCTAGACCGACTGTGCATCAAGCGAGCGCTTTACCAGTGATAATATCAAGCCTGATGTTTATAAAACTTTTAGAATCTAGACTCGAGACAAATTGTATGTGTGTGACGTCATTAAAGATTGAGTCTGGACTCTAAACGTTTTATAAGCACATGTCCAGGGCTGAGTTCAACCAGACCGAGCAAGAAAACGTCCGCTAAACTGGTTTATGCTCTTTACGGTAAACAAAATGAACACGTCGGGAAGCAATCAAATAGTTCGCGAACGTTAGCGAAACGTTCGCTGACTGAACCTCGGGAAAGTGTTCCTGATAGGTGAGCATCACTTACAAGAAAGAAAGAAAGAAATGTTTTATTTAACGACACACTCAACACATTTTATTTACGGTTATATGGCGTCAGACATATGGTTAAGGACCACATAGATTTTGAGAGGAAACCCGCTGTCGCCACTACATGGGCTACTCTTTCCGATTAGCAGCAAGGGATCTTTTATTTGCGCTTCCCACAGGCAGGATAGCACAAACGATTGGCCTTTGTTGAACCAGTTATGGATGACTGGTCGGTGGAAGTGGTTTACACCTACCCATTGAGCCTTGCGGAGCACTCACTCAGGGTTTGGAGTCGGTATCTGGATTAAAAATTCCATGCCTCGAATGCATCACTTACAAATTGCCTCGTATACT